>NC_135862.1:3216102-3246102 GCF_031162955.1 Sander vitreus
AATGGATTAATCGCGATAAAAAAATCAGCTGGACAGACAGTTTAAAGTTGATACCTTTTTAATAATATTGTCATTAATGACCTTCTGTGTTTCTCTCTCATCTCTCTGGTATTCTGTCAGCCCGTCACTCGGCAGAAGTGGCGTATGAATAGTCGATGAATGCAGTTGGATTACATCCGCTATGATCCCCTGTACGTCTTCCAGCGTGGCTGCCAGAGGAGACTGTAAGATATATCTGGGATAAAATCCTCCAGCGTTCACAGAACAACATGACATGTGTTTTTCTGATTTCCCCGTCTCCCTTCTGGGGAGTCATTTGGGAGAAAAGAGTGTCAGCGAAATGCCTGAAATGTAAAATGAGAGAGCAGGGTTGTATCAGAGCCAAATATCAGAGCGTTACATATCCTCTTTCTGAGAGGCCCTTACGTGCCGCTCTCTCTCTCTCTCTCTGTCTCTCTCTCTCTCTCTCTCTCTCTCTCTCTCTCTCTGTCTCTCTGAAGTATGTTAATGCAGAGAGAGTTCATTCCCCAAAAACACCAGAAATACAGTGGCGCTCATACGTCTATGAACCCATGCCAAAGTTGACTAAAAAGAGGAATACAAAAAATCATCTTTTGGAAACTGATCTTAATGCCTTAATTAAAAAAAATAGGAAAAATCCAACCTTTAAGGACACCAATTGTCTTTGTGAATGAATAATGTATCGTAAATGAATAAATGTTCTTCCTTAAAATACAGGGGGCATAAGTCAGTTCACCCCTATGTTAGATTCCCATAGAGGCAGGCAGACTTTTATTTTGAAAGGCCAGTTATTTCATGGATCCAGGATACTATGCATCCTGATAATGTTCCCTTGGTCCCCACATCATCACATACCCTTCACCATACCTAGAGATTGGCATGGGGTACTTTCCATGAAATCATCTCTCAATGCAAATCAAACCAGCTATTAGGCTAACTGAAATACAACCATGCCAATCTCTAGGCCGACTGCAGCCATCTCTCATAATACTGGACCAATGTCAAAGATTGTTGTTCCCATCAGTCACTCAGACACAAAAACATAGGAACATAGGGTCCAGGTTGAAAAAAAACGGTAGTTAACCTATAAGAAGCTAGGGAGGTATTCCTTTATCATGGACCCAATTATTCGCTTAGTTTGGATTTATTCTGTCAATAAACAATATGTATATCTATGAAAATACTGACATAACTAAACTATAAAAGCCCTAAAAAGGCAAAAAAGTTTTTGGCCTAGACCTACGTTTTTATTTCCCGTCTAAAAGCCTGATTCGGACACAACAGAAATGTAGAAATTGTTAACAAGAATGTGAACTTTATTTGGACTTTTTTTTATTTTTTTTTATCATCACAGACGCTGTGTGTCAGCTCAGTGTTTCCCCCCGGAGGCGGAGCTGAGCACTGCAGCGTGCGTTCCTAAACGTGCTGGCATGTTGGGAAATGTGTCCACTAATGCTCAGTAAGACCGCGGACACGCTGGGAATGTGTCACACATACACACACACACACACACACACACACACACACACACGTGTACACACACACACACACACATGCTCTGCACGCTTCCCTCTGGGTTCCTGAGTCCGAGACGTGAGGAGAAAATGTGTCTAAATTTAAATCTGAAGAATCCTGTCTCAGCTGAGACACCTGAGCGTCTCATCTCTCTGGTACCTGATCTTCAGTTATGAAATGTATTTTTATTTGGGTGTCGGACACTCTCGATGCCCACAGAGTCCGACATGAAGTACTGTACTTTTAGTACAATAATTTAAGTTATTTGTACTTAACATTTTCATGTTATGCTTCCTTTTTATTACTACTACTGTACGTTAAAACGTAAAAACTTTGCCGATTCCCGCTTGTTAGATGTGAACATGTTCTAGTTTCTTTGAGTTGTGGACAAAACAAGACCTTTGAGGACGTCGTCTTGGGCTTTTTGGGAAACACTGATCCCCATTTTATCCCCAGTTATGGAAACAAACAACGAAGGTATAGCATGTCGGCTCCAATGGGCCTCCATGGTGCATTTACGTGCACCTTGTTAGACTAGATGTGCATTCAATTGCACCTTGTAAACTCTGAGGAACCTTAAACTCTCGTTGTTAAATACCTTTTTTACCATCGTGTGGCTCATATTGTGGCATTACCGTCCCTGTTGGAAAACTGAATAAACTAAGTAAAATTGAATCGAATCGTGACCTTAAAAAATCGAAACACACACACACACACACGCGCACACACACACACACACACACACACACACACACACACACACACACACACACAGCTCCCTGCTATGTGTAGTCAGGGAGGAGAGCAGGTGGAGGCTGCCAGAGGTTTGATAGCAGAAAGCTGTGTGTGTGTGTGTGTGTGTGTGTGTGTGTGTGTGTGTGTGTGTGTGTGTGTGTGTGCGTGTGTGTGTGTGTGTGTGTGTGTGTGTGTGTGTGTGTGGGGGGTTCAGGAGTCCATCTTGTTTTTTCATTTGCTGTGCTCCGTGACATTTGTTCCTGAAGCTGAACATGTGCAGGACAATTTCTCGATTCTTCCAGCAGTGGACAGCTGCGGCGTGAATTACACTAAAGCTGCTGCTTTGGGGGGATTAGGCTGGTTCTGAGTGTGTGTGTGTGTGTGTGTCTCCTGGGACATGTTAACCCTGTGCAGTCAGAGGTCC
Organism: Sander vitreus; assembly: GCF_031162955.1. Classification (NCBI taxonomy): domain Eukaryota; kingdom Metazoa; phylum Chordata; class Actinopteri; order Perciformes; family Percidae; genus Sander; species Sander vitreus. Next base: position 3,218,798 of record NC_135862.1, read on the forward strand.
TTTAGGTCCTGGACCAGGATCTGAACTTTTACTGTCTCTCTAACTTCAGGATTTTACCAAACTAATTAGACGAGACCTGCTGGAGAAGAAGATCTCTACATAAACGTGTAAGATTTAAGGAGATTAAAGTCACATTTCATGACTACATGTACCACAAATTGTCGACTTATTTGGGTCAGTTTATGATATTAAAGTGAACATTCTCCAAAGTAAGTTCACTTATACTTAATCTCTCTTAAAATGAAGTAAAGTAAATCACATTTGTTGTAGGATTAAGTACACATTTCAGGGTTTTTGTAGTATTATGTATGAATCAATTGAATGCCTGTGTTCTTCAGTTCAATTCAGGCACATATGTAAGGAAATGTACGTCTTAAGGCTGTCACACACGGGGAATAACGGAGGGACAGTTTGAGTTCCGTCTGGGGAGAAGAGAGAGAGAAAGGGACGGGAGATGCAGTGTGAGCGGACAAGAGAGAGCAATCCGAGCAGAGGAGAGTTAACGTTTAGCGGTGAAGATATCAAGTGCTTGTACAGCAGCTAGAGTCTGCAGTTTGAGCACAAAGAAATGCTGCAGCTCCTCAAAACCACCCGAGGTATCCTGTCTTGTTTCCCCGGCTGCTTAGCGGAGTGACGGAGGTTAATGTTAGCTCCGGAGACTCCAGCCCCGTCTCCCCCAGAAGCAGGACAAGCTTGTTAGCTTATCAGCTTGGAGCTTGGAGCAGACTAAGCTACTGTAATCTATTTAATGAGTTTCCTTTTAGCGAAATACTGAATACTGAATTTAATTCCCTCCGGAAAATAGTGCAGCATATGTCTACTAGCCTAGAAATCTAGACGCACCCTAGCGGCAGCAAATGTTATTTGCAGCCAGGGTCGTCATCGTGTTGGTGTGTCAGTGCCTTAAGACTCTAAGAATATGAACATATGACAGAAATATAGTTGCCTTTAACACAGTTCAGACCTTAAAACTGTCCGTTTCTAAATGACAGTCTTGACTTCAACAGTGAAGTCTGAAATGTAAGAACTGGACTCAGACATTAGGGCAGCATAAAGAAAACATCCATCATCTTCTGCCCGTTTTATCGTCCACATGTTCAGCCGTTGGTGCAGCTGCAGTGACTTTATTTCCTTTGTGGGATTAATGTTACACCGTCGGACAAATCACAGATAACATCACTGTATCCGTACGGAGAGAAGTCACTTGGCTGCGCGCTGGCGGAGCGTTTCGGGGGTTAATCTGAAGGTCTGTGGACGAGCACTTTGAAGTACGGCCCTTCGTTAGCAGCAGCGGGCGGCCGCTCAGCTCAGCATTCGCTCTGGTTAGCCCTTCACCGTGAATCATTTCAACCACAGAGAATATATTGATTTCCACAGGAAGACGCTTAAAACCCCTGAAAATTGTGCTGGGTAACGGGACACCGTGCAGCAGAGAGGGGATTTCTGCCGCTCTGAGAGCCTCTTGTGTGTTAATCGTCCGCTCAAATCTGCAGAATCTGAGCATTGTGCCAAGTTGGAGTCCTTTTATTGATAGTTTGAAAAAAGGTAGCGGCCGTGCCAGAGATTTTAACGCTCCATTTGGACCGGAGCTGCGTTTATTCTGCTGGAAATGACCTCTGACCTCTGAGGGGAAAGTTCAAGCTCGACTCGGGCTTTTTTTCTATTCCGAGGTTGATATAGATCATGTAAACGGCATATTCCCTTCGTACGTGTCGTTATTATTCAGGTTTTTAGAAGCATTCTTTGGACATGTACACAGCACATTCAGAATCTGCGTCTCAATCGGGGTTTTTACAGCAGTTTGTGACAGTTTACGGCCTCTCGCCTGTTTACGGCGTACGGTCAGCTCTGTGCGTTGCTATGGTTGCTGTACACAAACCAACCAGCCGACAGTTTGCAGGGCTGCGGTAGAGATGCACGGCCGAAAGAAAAGACGGAGAAACACTACAGCTACTTTTTAAACATTATCAAAGACTTGGATATCAACAGGTTTTTGGATATGCGCACACATCGCTACGCCGAGCTTTTCAATACACTGTTTGAAGGAATGAAAGACGGACGTTGTGTTCGCACGGTCCAATAAGTCCTCCGCCGCTGGAAAACTTTGGAAAAATCATATTTTGCACGGCTACATGTAAACGGGAATATTAGTGGAATATTCACGTTCATTAGCCACGTAAACAGCTTAGACAGAATATGGTCTTTTTTGGGATAAGGGCAAAAAACGGAATATTATGTGCATGTAAACGTAGTCACTGTGTCAGATTAGTCAACCATACATTCTTGCAGTGACTGCTGATGTCTTGTGGTATCTGATCTCTGTTTCACAAGAGCAACACAGTCTCAGCTTGATACAGTGTTGAGGCTCAGATCTGTGCTCCATAGTTCTATTGAAATATTACAAATGTACAGACAGAACTGTGGATACAACCGTCTACAAAGTACAACGCCTTAGGGACCGTCCACAAACTACAACGCCTTAGGGACCGTCCACAAACTACAACGCCTTAGGGACCGTCCACAAACTACAACGCCTTAGGGACCGTGTACAAACTACAACGCCTTAGGGACCGTGTACAAAGTACAACGCCTTAGGGACCATCCACAAACTACAACGCCTTAGGGACCGTCTACAAACTACAACGCCTTAGGGACCGTCTACAAACTACAACGCCTTAGGGACCGTCTACAAACTTCAACGCCTTTGGGACCGTCTACAAAGTACAACGCCTTAGGGACCGTCTACAAAGTACAACGCCTTAGGGACCGTCTACAAAGTACAACGCCTTAGGGACCGTCTACAAACTACAACGCCATAGGGACCGTCTACAAAGTACAACGCCTTAGGGACCGTCTACAAAGTACAACGCCTTAGGGACCGTCCACAAACTACAACGCCTTAGGGACCGTCTACAAACTACAACGCCTTAGGAACCGTCCACAAACTACAACGCCTGAGGGACCATCTACAAAGTACAACGCCTTAGGGACCGTCGACAAAGTACAACGCCTTAGGAACCGTCCACAAACTACAACGCCTTAGGGACCGTCCACAAACTACAACGCCTTAGGGACCGTCCACAAACTACAACGCCTTAGGGACCGTGTACAAAGTACAACGCCTTAGGGACCATCCACAAACTACAACGCCTTAGGGACCGACTACAAACTACAACGCCTTAGGGACCGACCACAAACTACAACGCCTTAGGGACCGTCTACAAACTACAACGCCTTAGGGACCGTCTACAAAGTACAACGCCATAGGGACCGTCCGCAAAGTACAACGCCTTAGGGACCGTCCACAAAGTACAACGCCTTAGGGACCGTCTACAAACTATACAAACTTTAATGATTAAATAAAGTAGTGTCTCCAAACTTACTTCAATTATAACTTGTCTCCTGCTAGTTGTACTACAGCACTTTAAAAAAATAAGTATATTCATAATTTTGGGGAATATTTTTTGCCATTAAAAAAAAACATTCAATATACAGTATCTCACAAAAGTGAGTACACCCCTCACATTTTAGTAAATATTTCATTATATCTTTTAATGGGACAACACTGAAGAAATTACACTTTGCTACAATGTAAAGTATTAAGTGTACAGCTTGTATAACAGTGTAAATGTGCTGTCCCCTCAAAATAACTCAACACACAGCCATTAATGTCTAAACCGCTGGCAACTAAAGTCAGTACACCCCTATGTTAGATTCCCATAGAGGCAGGCAGACTTTTATTTTGAAAGGCCAGTTATTTCATGGATCCAGGATACTATGATCCTGATAAAGTTCCCTTGGCCCCCCCATCATCACATACCCTTCACCATACCTCCCCATCATGACATACCCTTCACTATACCCCCCCATCATCTCATACCCTTCACCATACCTCCCCATCATGACATACCCTTCACTATACCCCCCCATCATCTCATACCCTTCACCATAACTAGAGATTGGCATGGTTTTATGTCGGTTAGCCTAATAGCTGGTTTGATTTGCATTGAGAGATGATTTTATGGAAGTAAAATGTAAGTGGGTGTACTCACTTTTGTGAGATACTGTATGTCATAATTAAAAAGAGGCATGTCTCCAAAACTACTCCCCCCTTCTGGTTGTCTGAATTTCTTTTCAAAGTGCCCCAGATTGATGCATTTTAAACGTTAAAATAGTCAAATATTTCTTACAGGGGAGTATGCTCATGGACCCCCCCCGGGGGCTTGTACCCCAGTGCAGCTCTAGGTCGAGTGACGCCCCTGGGGCATTGTCCCCGTTTTAAGATTACCAAGATAAAAACTGTTTTGGAGGTATTTACGCTTCTGAGCTGAAAATGCCCACCACCAGAAATCTGGCCACCTTACCTTCATGATATCTACGATATGAGGGAGATGCGAGTGTGAAGCAGACTTCCTGCAGATTAAAACCTCTGTGACTCAGAATCAGGCCGGTCTGCGTGCCAAAACATAAGGAGACATTGCCGGAGAACCATTCAGTATCTGGTTTTAACATTCAGAATGTGACAAACACAAGAAGCATTTTAAGTGTGAAACCGAATCATCGCCCCCTGAAGTAACTGACCTCTGATTCAGTTTGGAGGAATCTTGAGTTCAACCTGCCAGAGAAGGATGAACAACATGTGGTCAGAGACGTCAGCCTCTTTATTGTTCAAAGCCACAGAGCTTTATGTCGCGTGTTGGTTGACGTACGAAAACACAAACCACACACACGCGATGGTAGTGGTCCGTTCTCCCCTTCCTCTTAAACCTCCACACACGTTTGGTTTCCATTAAAAGGGAATCATCACAGAAGAGAACTCATTTACCGTCTTTAGTGAAGATGTAAAGACAGTATTTGACCCGACTGTAACGTGAGACGACCCCTTGCTTCCTTTAACGGGCGAATGAAACTGCATCTGGGGGCCGATCAGCAGCGAGCGTTCGTTGTTTTCGGGTGGATTTGTTTATCGGGGACTGGCTTCAGAAGTGGAAAACCATCTGTGTGTGTGTTTGCGAGGTGTTGTTTTCTCGGAGCGCCACGCCGCCCAAAGGTAACGGGCTCTTTAACGAGATGTTTTTTACGCGCAAGGCAAGTGGCAGCAACGCGGGCCGCCACGAGGACGGGTTTACGAGCGACCACACAGGGAGGCGGTTGGGCGAGTAGCCTCAGTTTGATTGGAGGGCCCCCCGATCTTTACAGCCTCTGAAGACACACAGAGAGAAGAGGTGGATATGAGGATCAGGTAGACCGGGCGAAGGGACGTTGGCGTCTCCGAGATGATGTTTAAGGTTTAACAGTCGAACAACTGTCCCAGTTATGGATGCTGAAACTCATCGGACTGCCAGCTGGAGTAACCTTTCCTCTTCAGTCAGGACAAGTCCCAACAAATCCTCAATCAACACAAGTCACTCCCAAAAAGATTGTGTAAATTAGGCCTGCACGATTAATCTTATTAAACTTATTTTCTTATGACTTTGATTCTCATTTAATGTTATGAGCCGGCTGCATCACAAACGCTGCTACTTTCTTCTGTGAGTTGGGGGGGTTCACGGGGTCAAAGGGTCAGATCTTTTCTTCATTTATTTTATGGTGGCTTTTTCAACAAAACTACCTCCCCAAAGACTTAAAAGGAACACGCCGACTTATTGGGACTTTGTCACAGACACAGCCATCTTCTAACCGGATATAAACTGGGAACTATATTCTCAGAAGGCGACGCATTTCTACTCTCTGTCCGGGGCTTCTCAGCTGCTGCAAGCATATCACTCCGCCCGAGTAGCAGCAGTAGCAGTGCTTCGCCTTTCTGAGAATATAGTTCCCAGTATGTATACGGTTAGAAGATGGCTGTGTCACATGTGACCTTGTTATTTGCATGTAAATAGGAACATGTTGTTGTTATTTTGTCACTTATTGGGAGCAGTAGGCTAGTTGGAGCTGGTTACCTCCAGGATACATGCTAAGCTACCGGTGGAGCCGTCAGAAAGAGCTACAACGCGCAAGGAAATGAGAAGGGTATGTCTGGACTTATCTAACTCTGGGGGTTACGGGAATAAGACAAAGTCCCAATAAGTCGGGCGTGTTCCTTTAAGAAGAGTACAAAAGGTCCTTCAGAAGTTTAGGCAGCTAAAAACTACTTAATCACACCATTTTTACTTTAAGCCAACATGGACGAGAAGTCCTTAAATTGCTCAAAGAAAGTCCCAACCTGGCACCACCTGCTGAGGAAGTTCATGTGCAGTGATCAAAAGGACCCTCTGGTGAGCATCCTTCAAGACACCACCTGGTGAGCATCGATCAGGTCAAATGATATATGATGTGTATGATATATGTAGGAATTGGCCAAATATTGATCTATACATATCTTTGTTTCATATAGGGCTGGGCGGCCACATCAAACACCAAATTGCTGCACAACTAAGTTACATTTTAATGTTGGGCTGCACAATTAATCTCAATATGGACTACTGCAATATCGCATTGTTTCTTAAAGGCATAACACGTGTCAAACACTTGTGAATTAAGTATTGTGGTGCTCCAGCCTACAAATTGTATCCTCAGACTAAAGAAAAACATCTTTGTTTTGTACAGATCCTTGAAGAAAATCACATTATTATCATGTATACATAATTATCTAGGAAAATAAGAATAATGATACTGAAAATAAAATCCCCTCTAATATCGTGGATCATATCGCAATCGTAATATCGGTCAAAATAATTGCAATTGGACATTTTCCTCACGTCGTGCAGCCCTATTTGAATGCAGCCTTTAGTGTATTCCCGTCGGCACGCTTTTGGTAATCCCCACGTAAAATTAGGTTGAAAAGTGAAAGTTCTTTACACATCAAGGTTAGCTTTATGTCCAGCATTTCAAGGTTATATCTCAGTGTGTGGTTTAGACATGTTTATGCTGTTGTCAAACAAACAGTAGCCTAGTTTTTTTTTGTAAGATTATTTTTTGGGCATTTTCTGCCTTTATTTCGATAGGACAGCTGAAGACATGAAAGGGGAGAGGGGGGGATGACATGCAGCAAAGGGGCCGCGGGTCGGAGTCAAACCTGGGCCCGCTTCGTCGAAGTAAACCTCTATATACCAGTCCCTCCTGGGAAGCGTTATGAAGTGGCGTTATGAGGTGGCGTTATGAAGTGGCGTTATGAGGTGGCGTTATGTGGTGGCGTTATGTGGTGGCGTTATGTGGTGGCGTTATGAGGTGGCGTTATGTGGTGGCGTTATGTGGTGGCGTTATGTGGTGGCGTTATGAGGTGGCGTTATGAGGTGGCGTTATGAGGTGGCGTTATGAGGTGGCGTTATGTGGTGGCGTTATGTGGTGGCGTTATGAGGTGGCGTTATGAGGTGGCGTTATGTAGTGGCGTTATGAAGTGGCGTTATGTAGTGGCGTTATGTAGTGGCGTTATGAAGTGGCGTTATGAAGTGGCGTTATGTAGTGGCGTTATGAAGTGGCGTTATGAAGTGACGTTATGAAGTGACGTTATGTAGTGACGTTATGAAGTGACGTTATGTAGTGACGTTATGAAGTGACGTTATGTAGTGACGTTATGAAGTGACGTTATGAAGTGACGTTATGTAGTGACGTTATGAAGTGACGTTTTGTAGTGACGTTATGAAGTGACGTTATGTAGTGACGTTATGAAGTGACGTTATGAAGTGACGTGATCACGCGATGTGATCATCGAAAAGCTGCAAACCCCACGATGAAGCCACGATGAAACAGCAGTTTTTGCAAGTTCCAGAAATATCTCGCATATTCCATCGCATTTTTTAAGAAAACGTGCCGCATAATCAAGGATTTTTGCCCGTAACAATCACAAAAAAACTCTATCTGGGCGCCCAGTAGCCCAGTTTTAAATGTGGTTATGTATATGTTGTTGTAAAACAAACATTAGCCCAGTTTTAAATGTGGTTATGTATATGTTGTTGTAAAACAAACATTAGCCCAGTTTTCAGTCAGACATCTGGATATTTAAGACCTTGCTTACTGCCTGCAATATGTTGCTCAAGGTGAGTGTGTTCTATTGACGTTTCATTCAAAAGCAATGCCCACACGGGTAAGTATGACTTTGCGACGATGTCCAGTTCAACCTGAGGAACCGTCACTTCTTTCAAGCCCAAAATCCAAGAAGCTGTAAAGGAAAGCTTTGCGTGCGTCATATATCTGATTGAGACAGAACCACAGTTTGAACGCTTTGACCTCGTCCCTTAAAACCTGCTGCCCCCTTTTGAATCCGTGGTTTTTCTGCAGACCGTCTCTGAGCCGCCGAGGCAGCAGCGAAGTGAAGTGACAGCTCCAGGTGGCTTCAGAGAGGACAAGAGGCCAGAGCAGCAACTGTTGGCCCGACGCCGGCAGATAAATAATGAAGCAACTGTGAGCTGAGCGCTGGAAGAACAGAGAACAAGAAGTGATGCGGCGAAGGTTTAAACCTCCGCGCTTGCGGTTTGGCACACATCGATCAGGCCTGGATTTTCAATTAAACAGATGTCACCGTGGATATTTCAACTTTTGAGAAACACGATATGGACGGGAGTGATGTAATAAGTGGAGGGGTCCGCCGATAAGCTGGTCAGATGCAGGGGATATGTCCCCCCACCCCCTAATATTTAGGAGAGGTAGATTTGTCCCCCTCAAAAAAAATAGCAAAATGTCGAGATCTATAAATGATCTGGTGCTACAGAAATTGTTGCATAAAAATTCACCAGAATGCAGGAAATAACGTGTTCGACGCTCAGCCAGCTATGGCTTTTGCCAGCTACGGATTCCGAGAAAAGTCTCGGAGGAGAACGGAGGATTCAAAAGTGGGTGGGCAAATTAGCTTTCACCGCCAACGCTGCTCGCTTACCGTTATAGCTCAACCTGCGGCGAGAAATTAGCAAACAACAAAACAAGTTACCATTGAAAAACAGTTCCAAAACAAGCACGCTGCGTTTGCTTGAAAGTATCCGGCTGGGGATGAGAGGAAGAGAAAGAGAGCACTTTTTTAGAACTGCTGCCGAAAACAGAGCAAATGTACTTCAAAGAATTGGATCAAATGTCTAAACTCTACACCTGCTGCTCGTTTTGTGGCAGCTCGGGAGATCGTAAGGAGCGGAAAGCCGTTTATAATGAATACATGAAAGAATTGCTCGTGAAAACATCAGAGCACCTACATACGGAAGCGTATTACATTCACTATAGAAAACAAAATGTAGACACCTTATCTCGTAATTACGAGATCCCGATCTCGTAAGTATGAGAAAAGATCTCGAACAACAAGAACAGCTCTCTTGTGTGAAGCTGTCAGGCTAGCTGATGCCCTGGAAGCAACTAGGCCTACGTTATGTGTTGTTTGTGTCTTAAAAATGAGACATGGTTTTTAATCCACAATGAGCTTGTGCTCAAACTTTAGTTACGAACCAACATCATCACCAAAACCCGTGGACAGTAAAGCCAAAACCTAGCTTGTAGCTACTCTTCAGTCCCTTCTTCGTCTCCCTTAATACCAACATACACCATGGTCATATACCTAGACACCCTCTGCCGGCCACACTGGGTATTACAGTTGATTCATTACAACACATGTCTCACCTGTTTAGTTTAATTCGTTTTTATTTTGGTTTGGGTTTGAGACATTGGGAGATGCTAATGTCTTTAAGTACCATAGATGGGATTGTTATCAGTTTGTCAACTTTGCACAGGCGCCTCAGGCGGTTGTTCCGGCGGAAAGCCCATTCTGATCTGATCTGTTGGACGTTGTAGTGTTTCTGCAGGATCAGTTGAAGATATGTCCATTAACTAATCTATAAAGTTACATAAGAAGTATCACGCTCACTTAACCCATCCATCCATCCATCCATCCATCTTCATCCGCTTATCCGGGGTCGGGTCGCGGGGGTAGCAGCTCCAGCAGGGGACCCCAAACTTCCTTTTCCCGGGCCACATTAACCAGCTCCGACTGGGGGATCCCGAGGCGTTCCCAGGCCAGGTTAGAGATATAATCCCTCCACCTAGTCCTGGGTCTCCCCCGAGGCCTCCTCCCAGCTGGACGTGCCTGGAACACTTCCCTAGGGAGGCGTCCAGGGGGCATCCTTACCAGATGCCCGAACCACCTCAACTGGCTCCTTTCGACGCAAAGGAGCAGCGGCTCTACTCCGAGCTCCTCACGGATAACTGAGCTTCTCACCCTATCTCTAAGGGAGACGCCAGCTACCCTCCTGAGGAAACCCATTTCGGCCGCTTGTACCCTGGATCTCGTTCTTTCGGTCATGACCCAGCCTTCATGACCATAGGTGAGGGTAGGAACAAAAACTGACCGGTAGATCGAGAGCTTTGCCTTCTGGCTCAGCTCTCTTTTCGTCACTTAACCCAGCTGAATTTAATGTTACCTCTCGGTGGTACAGTTGATCACTGAGCTGTGGGCTTACTGACAGCTAGCTAGATACGCCGCCTTCCAGGTGGTTACAATTATCTCATAATTACGAGATCTTTTCTCAAAATTACGAGATCAGGATCTTGCAATTACGAGATAAGGTGTCTAAAAAGAAATGTTCTTTGGTGAATGTAACACGCTTCCGTACCTACAGTACTTCTTACACTTAAAAAACTAAATTGGGATTGTTCAGACAATTAAAGATATGCTTCTTAAAGACCATCAAAGACAGGGCCATGAAAATGGCAACAAACAAATCAGAGTAATGAACAGTGATGGGAGTAACACGTTACAAAGGTAACACAATTACAGTAATGCATTCCTTTTTGCTGTAACGCAGTATTATAATAACCTGACTCCAGATGGATTGCTTCGCATTTGCTCGGCATATCCATCTGGGAACTTTCCGTTGGAGAACTTTTGGGACGGGGCGAAAATACTGGTTAGCTGATTGGATAAACCATCCGTCTATCACCACCTCTGTTGGTGATAGACGGGCAGAGCAAAGACATCTTTTCCTCCGAGAAAAGCCTATTCTTTCAATGAAGGAATACTTTCTAATTCGGATAAGACTTGCGCGATAGCTACGCTCATCTCATCCGTGGAAGCCGCCACGCTGTTTAGGCCGAACAGACGCTTCTCGTTGCGTCACACCTAAACCCGCCTCAAAGCCAACGCTGATTGGTCGGTCGTTTGGCGAACGGCTCCAAATTTTCTCTGTCTCAAGATGCCAGACTGATCTGCGAGTGGAAAACTGGAGCTCGCGAGATCAGGACGGTCTCACGAGGCTAGTAATATAACACATTACTAATATTATACCCGTTACAACACATTTTAACCCGACGTTTAGTGGCGTTTGTTTTTTTAAGAATTCCACAACACCGCGAAACATTTTGCCACAGTCTGCGAGTGTTATTTCTTGTCGCTGTGTTCGGTGATTGAAATGAATGCAGAGAAGGATACATTTGCGACATGGATATTATTTTCAGGAGTTGTTTACGCTGCGTTGAAGCGAGCTGTCCCGTCACTGTTCCCCGTGGTCAGAGCCAGAACCAGAGACGGTAGGCTATAGGGACAACATCTGTGTCCTGTCAGTGCCAACAGCAATGTGCCCGAGCAGCTGACAGATAACAACATGTCGGGAAATAATGTTTAGTCTTGCTACACGTAATATCATTACATTTTATCAGCGGTGGAAAGTAACTATAGCCTACCGTAGGCTACTTCCATTCAATTGCAAGGTGCTTTTAATTGAGTATTTTCATTTTCTTCTACTTATTAGGCTACTTCTAGTCCACCACAATTCAAAGTCAAGTAGGCTATTGTACGTTTCACTTCACTATTTATTTTATAGCTTTATAGTTACTTTGTAGATTCAGATTAATAATAGACCTACAAAATATTATGAATAAATTATGATGTATATAGTGGATGAAGATGAGACTGTTGATCCCGTGGTGAAATTCACAAGCTACCTGCCAAGTCATACTTTTATACACCGCTTTTATTTTGGTGAAAGTACTCGCAAAAGTAGTGTAGAGCATTACAGTTAAGAGATAGTAATAGTGTAATATAACTAATTACTCTCAAATGACAGTAACTAGTAATCTATAATGTATTAATGTAACACTGGTAATGAATGCTCATTTAGACTTATTAGTAATGTTGCTCATTTAGACTTTTAGAGACTGTTACCTTCATTAAAAGGCTCAAATATGTTTTGCAGATCCAGACAGATTTCTTTACATTTTTTGGGGCCAAAAATGTTTCTCTTGATAGTAAAGGTTGCTGCTGCCCTGCTCTAATCTCTTTTACTCAAAATGAAGAAAAATCCAACCTTTAGGATGTCATACAGAAACAATGAAAGATCACAATGCATTCTGGGTAAGATTTGAGTCTCCATCACAGAGTCGCAAAGTGCGAGGTGCTATTTCGGACGCCCCCCTCGCACAAAATACTAAACTATTTCCTGTAAACGAGCTGCTTGATGAGTCGCCTACTTTGCGAGCGAGAGCGGTCTAAACGGCTCAACACTCAAACTGTCACACGTCGCATCTTAACGGGGGCATCGGAGGGTGAAGCAGCTGGGTGACATGCAGCCCAGGGGTGAGGGAGGTAGGGAGAGTGGTCGTTGATCCCAGCCCCCCCCGCCCCCCCCCAGATGCCCCACGATGACAGAGGACACTTGGCAGTGACGTGAGCTGTCGGTTCTCCCCGAGGCCGGAGCGTGCCAGGCGACAGCTGTGGCGCTAAGGGTCTCTACGCATAACAACACCCCCAAAGAACATCACCCAACACCTCCCCCAAAAACCCTCTCCATAACCCTCCATCCACGCCAGGCCACGCGGGGCAACGTCCTCCTCAATACGACCATTGTTGAGCTAAGCCCTCCATATCAGAGGGATGAAACCCCCTCCCCAACGCACGCACACACACACACACACACACACGCCATGGTCGTGAGTGGGGTGCTGTGTTAACATGATGGACTGGATTTTGATAGCTCAGCAGCTGTTTGCCGTGTTGAGACCCAGGAGAGAAAATCCACCGTTCAAAACACACAAAACACTGTGAAGGAGAAGAAAATACTTTTCCATTAAAGTACAGAAGTTCGTAGCGATGCTTCTGCATGTGCTCGTCCTGCTGCACACTCATTTACACAAGTTACCAGCTGTTACCTTTAGAGGTGCTGTAGGTAGGATTGTGAAGATCCAGGACTTTTGAAAAATGTGAACATCAACAACTTGTCAGTCCCTCCCCCCCTTTCTGCTAAAGCCCAAAACGGTCTCCTAAGCCCCTCCCCCCACAAGGGAGAATGAATGCGTGTGTCTGAGCAGTGATTGACACGCAGTTAGACACCCCCCCCCTGGCCCTGATTGGTGCATCTGAACAATTAGACACACCCACTGGCCCTGATTGGTGCATCTGAACAGTTAGACATCCCCTGGCCCTGATTGGTGCATCTGAACAGTTAGACATCCCCCTGGCCCTGATTGGTGCATCTGAACAGTTAGACCTGCTTCATGTAGTTCTACTGGAACAAAGGGTCAGTTTCAGCAGATATGACAGAAAGTTTGTTTTAGAAGTCTTACCTACTCCACCTTTTAAGATTGCAGGTATCGCCAATGATTTCTCAAATCGATTCGAGTCCGAGTCACAAGGTCCCGATTCGATTACACATCCGATTGAATATCAGTGAAGTTAGAGACTTTTACAATACCAATTTAGCTTGGATATAAAAGAGATTCTTTTGCTGTAAATTGTAAAAGCAAGAAGGATATCTACCTTAGATATCTTTTATAATGCACAAGGTTAATGTTTACATTGAGAACTGACCCCCAAAAAGTTAGTTTAAAGTACTTTTTACTTGCACGTCTACGGTGAAAAGTCCGATATTAAAAGATCTATTTCTGGATTTTATTAATCAATGTCAGATCGCTCAGCCCTAATTACCGTAAACCATTTCCTTCCTTTTTATGCAGTCATTGGTTTCGGTTCAATGAATTGACTTTCAACTTGCAGAGCCTCAAAACATGCTGAAGATAATCAGTGAACATGATGCTGCCTTCGTGGTTCGGTCACGGTGTCGTCATCAACAGGTGGTGATGCAGCTGCAGGCCGAGAGCTGAACGTGTTTCAATATCTGAACTGAACTCACAGCAAGTTGACAAGTTAATACAGTTTATGCAAGAGGCGTCTTTGCACTGTCAACTCCCGCCTCATCACTTTCTGCGAACCATTCCTCTTAAGGCCTTTTCACACGGGGAGCGATTGTCGCGCCTCGTTATTCATTTTCAATGAGAGGCGAGTGGGAAGGTGGGGGGGGGGTAGGCAATCTGACAGGCGACGCGACGAGTGGGCACAATCCCGTGAAACTGTCGCGTTCATGCTCGTCACACGGACACCCCCGCTTTTTCCCAACGAGAGCGACGCGCAGCTCAAATCAATGAACAAGAGAATGATTCTTGCCGTCTAGGATTGTGTTATTCACAGGCGAGACGGAGAGTTTTCCCTCTGGGATTGTTGTCGTTTCTTTGGTTTTTGGAACCGCCACAGCGCCGTGAAACGTCAATGTACTGTCAGCTGTTATCGGAGGACGCAGGTTACAGGAATCAAGAAATAAAAACAGAAACTCTCAAAACCAAACCTCCACTTCGATACTCGATTACAATTCGGTCGGTGCCTAAAAAGTATTGATCTCGGTTCCCAGCCCTGTATTTAATTCACAGCAGTATGCAAAAATAGGCTTTACCGTGTGGTTATCTCATATAGGTTGCATCCGAAATCGCACACCCTGCACTACATACTCACTAGCATATCGTTCAACATTCTTATGTGTAATTACATTTTTCAATAATGTACCCCATTTGAATTGTTTTTAAGCCAAGTACCCCCTGACCGGCGGTAGCTTTACCAAACAACAGCCACACCATACCGGACATAGTAAACAATTTGCATACTATTGGTTTCATACTAAGGTTTCGGACGTACTAAAAAATCTCACATACTGTTTTAGCTACTAAATAGCAGCCATAGAGTATTTATTTACCAAAAACATGCTATTTTCGTGATATATATCGCTATTGAGATAATAAATGACCGTTATCGGGACGGAAGATTTTGGCCGCCCCGCCCAGCCCTAGTTTAAACTACCCGTCATGGCCGCAACTTTGACATCTGGGAGAAACTCTTCTCTGATTGGCTCGTTCAGGGGTGTCAAACTAACTTTCACTAAGAGCCACACTGAAAAATGAGAATCACTGAAGGGCCAGACATAAATAGTTCATTGACATGCTTTTTTCAGTCCTTCCAGAAAAATGCGTGAGTTTTTTTGTGATTGTTGCGGGCATAAATCCTTGATTATGCGGCACGTTTTCTTAAAAAAATGCGATGGAATATGCGGGATATTTATGCAATGTTATGCGATGAAATTGCGGGAACCCCGCGGGGTTTGCAGCTTTTTGATGTTGACGTCGCGTAATTACGTCACTTCATAACGTCACTTCATAACGTCGCAACAGATAGACCTACAACCAATCAGAGCAACGGATAGACCTACAACCAATGAGAGCAACGGATAGACCTACAACCAATCAGAGCAACGGATAGACCTACAACCAATGAGAGCAACGGATAGACCTACAACCAATCAGAGCAACGGATAGACCTACAACCAATCAGAGCAACGGATAGACCTACAACCAATAAGAGCAACGGATAGACCTACAACCAATCAGAGCAACGGATAGACCTACAACCAATCAGAGCAACAGATAGACCTACAACCAATCAGAGCGACCTACAACCAATCAGAGCGACAGATAGACCTACAACCAATGAGAGCGACAGATAGACCTACAACCAATCAGAGCAACGGATAGACCTACAACCAATGAGAGCAACGGATAGACCTACAACCAATCAGAGCAACAGAGTATGTGACGTATGTTGAGCGACGCATAGTTTTCCCGACCTCAAATGTTGTGGGCGGGGCTACGTTCGGCTGGCATCCAGGCTAGCGTAACTGCAGTTTGAAGAACAGTTTCCGATTTATTGTGAACCCTAAGTTGATATTAAGGGGCCCGATTTTGGCCCCCGTGCCTCGAGTTTGACACATGGGCTAACTCAATGCAGTTTCTGGTCAGTAACTGATCAGTGTTTACTGAAAGTGAGAGCAGCACTGATGTATGTTTGTGGAAAGGGGGTTATGTAACTGGTATGTTGCTATGGACACCACTCGACCTCTGCCCCCCAGCCCCCCAGCTGGGTGCCGAGAGGAGGCCCGATGACGCTCCAGCTCGCCGTCCGGCATGTCACGCTACGTTTCACACAACCCCGGTGTCACAGTTATGTACAACTGCTAGGCAGGGAGGGAGGGAGGGGCGTACTGAGCATGTGCAGAAGTGTTTCTGGGATCAGTTATCAGGGACACGTTGCTTTTTATGTTACTA
Source organism: Sander vitreus (assembly GCF_031162955.1). Lineage (NCBI taxonomy): Eukaryota > Metazoa > Chordata > Actinopteri > Perciformes > Percidae > Sander > Sander vitreus. Next base: position 3,235,169 of record NC_135862.1, read on the forward strand.
CTGAGCTTTAAAAGCTGACTGAAGATTGATTCTGCAGCTGGTGACATATTTGGACATATTCCAAAATGTATTCTGGACAACCATCGATTTTTTCAAGTTTGAAAATCAGAAGCAAAAATATTCAACATTCATCCAGTCAGGTGCAAAACAAGATGGCTAGGTAGTGATATTAGAGCTGCAAAGATTGATCGATTAGTTGTCAACTGTTAAATTAATCGGCAACTATTTTGATAATCGATATATCAGTTATCTTTTTTATGAAGAAAAGAGTAACATTTTCCTGATGTCAGCGTGTTAAATGTGAATATTGTTCTAGTGTCTTTTCTCCTCTGGGACAGGAAACTGAAGATCTTTGAGTTGGGGACTAAATAAAACATCTGAGGACGTCATCTTGGGCTTTTTGGGAAACACTGATCTACGTTTGTCACCATTTTCTGACATTTTAGAGACCAAACATTAATCCATTCATCCAGAAAATAATCCACACATTAATCTATGAAAGTAATCGTTAGTTGCAGCCATAGATAGATAGACAGACAGACAGATAGATAGATAGATAGATAGATAGATAGACAGACAGACAGACAGATAGATAGATAGATAGATAGATAGACAGACAGATGCAGCTTTGAGCATTTATGACTAGATAAAAGAAAGAAATATATATATATATATATATATGATTTTTTTAAATATTATTATGCTGATTTCTGTAGATGTGCAGACCTTGTGTGTGTCTGTGTGTGTCTGTCTGTGTGTGTGTGTGTGTGTGTGTGTGTGTGTGTGTGTGTGTGTGTGTGTGTGGTACTCTAACCATGTGATTTACTCCCGGCTCTCTGACACTGTTACCAGACACCTTGAGGACCTGGAACCCACCTCTCACACACACACACTCAGACACATACACAGACAGACACACACACACACACACACACACACACACACACACACAGACACACACACACACACACACACACACACACACACACACACACACACACCCACACACACAGAGACACACACACACACACACACACACAGAGAGAGATCTGAGAAGTCCGAGTGAAGAATGTGCTGGTGTCAGTTGTAGGTCAAAAGATGAGTTAACTTCATGACCAGGATCATAAAAATCATTTCATAACTTCTGTTCTCATGAGAGTAAATGCAAACATACACATAATACATGTTACCTATAGATTTAATATAGGTATTCATATGTAACCACAGTATGTAAGCCCATGTAAATATCAGATGTGCTCCCTCTAGTTCTGGTTTTGAATCTAGGCTAAAAAGCCATTTTCACTCCCTGGCCGTTCTAACACACCAATCTCTCAACCTGTTATCATTTCTATTGTTCTGTATTTTTTAATTGCTGCTATTTGTTGTCGTTGGGATGATCTATTTGTGCTTTCTTTCTACTTTTGGTTTCTACATTTCAGTGTTCTTTTATACAGCACTTCAATTTACCTACTTACTTACAATAATGTACAGAATAAATACACGCACCATATTCCTAACTGATTCCTGTTCTTAGTACATGTAAACATGGAGGATTTGTCACGTTTGAAGTCATTCACAAACTGTGTCTCCATGACGTAGTTTATCCACCAGAGAGCGCTGAGACCTTATTATGATGGCTTTCCAAAGTCCTGCATTGGTTAGTTGGAGCTCTGATCAGTAATACAATTCAATTAATAGTGTTATAAATCACTGAAAGGGACAGTTATGCCGGACAAATACTTTTACTTTAATTCTGAATAAATCAAATCTTAAAAGCGGGACTTATACTTGTAGCAGAGTATTTTACAAAATGGTAATGCTACTTTTACTTAAGTAAATATCTGAGTACTTCTGAGATGATGACGTACTGGATTTAGTGTGTGTGTGTGTGTGTGTGTGTGTGTGTGTGTGTGTGTGTGTGTGTGTGTGTGTGTGTGTGTGTGTGTGTGGGTGTGTGTGTGTGTGTGTGTGTGTGTGTGGGTGTGTGTGTGTGTGTGTGTGTGTGTGTGTGTGTGTGTGTGTGTGTGTGTGTGTGTGTGTGGGTGTGTGTGTGTGTGTGTGTGTGTGTGTGTGTGTGTGTGTGTGTGTGTGTGTGTGTGTGTGTGTGGGTGGTACTGGTGTGATTTACTCCCGGCTCTCTGACACGGTTACTAGATCCTCCATGACACCTTGAGGACCTGGAACCCACCTCATCAGCACCTCACGCACACACAGACACACACACACACACACACTCAGACACAGACACACACACACACTCAGACACACACACACACACTCAGACACACACACACACACTCAGACACAGACACACACACACACACACACCGATCTGAGAAGTCCGAGTGAAGAATGTGCTGGTGTCAGTCGGTGGTCAAAGGATGCGTTAACTTCATGACCAGGATCATAAAAATCATTTCATAACTTCAGTTCTCATGAGAATAAATGCAAACGTAGACATAATACATGTTACCTATAGATTTGTGTCTGTCTGTCGGTCTATCTCCGTGTGATTATTTGAGTTTTAGACTTTTAAAATGAAGGCTGAAAACTGAAAAAAGGTGGGAATGCATTTTGTAGGTCCTCACAAGCAGCTTTGGAGTGTTACTGCTGATAGTTGCACGTGACGCCTGTGAACACCAGAGGGGGCCGTTGAGCCGTCAGTGTTCAGCTCTGCAGACACAACACGGCAGGAACAGGTGTTAAAGAGTTGGGATAATCCTTTAATCATAAATATCCCCATCCTCCATTCTATGATGATTTATTATTTCGAGGTTTTATTTTTATTTTTTTCAGCCTTTATTTTGATAGGACAGCAGAAGACATGAAACTTGAGAGAGAGGGGGGGATGACATGCAGCAAAAGGGCCACAGGTCGGAGTCAAACCCGAGGCCCTCTGCGACGAGAAGTAAACCTCTATATATGGGCGCCCGCTCTACCAAATGAGCTATCCGGGCGCCCGTTTCAAGGTTTATTGAAGACACACAGGACGTCACATTGGGTTTCGGTTTGTAATTGTTGGATGAGTTTTGGTATCTGTAACACACTGTTTTGTCACGTGCTGTATCGACACACATAAGAACTGACCCTTCGCTAAGCCCCGTCCTCCTTAGTTGCTGTTGCTACGCCTGACAAGCTTTCGTGCCTGGCACGTCTGTTACAGTATGTATGCACCGGTGTCAGACATTACCAAGGAGATAATTAGTCATTTTTGGCGAACAGGTAAAATATCAGACCAACTCCCCAAAAAGGTTTTGCACCTTTAAAACAACATCACACCACTTCTTCCTTTGTTCTGAGAAACAACTCACATTATTCAGAAAGTGTAAACACAAGTCGTCGTTGGAACAAATAATCACCTTTCTGCCGACGACACCTCCGAGTGTTTCTGTGCAGCAGCTGCTGATTATGATAATGAGGATGAAGAGCAAGGATGGTGCTGAGCTGTGATTGGTCAACAGCTTTGCCTCTAATTAGGTTTTTATCAGATTAAATGGAGGGTCCTCCTGGTCGATCTGGTCCAGAGTGTAGGCTGAAACCTGTGTGTGTGTGTGTGTGTGTGTGTGTGTGTGTGTGTGTGTGTGTGTGTGTGTGTGTGTGTGTGTGTGTGTGTGTGTGTCTGAGTGTGTGTTCAGCTATCAGTTAATTCAATTAATTATTATGTGCACAGGATTGTGTGTGTTTGTTATTTCTGTGTTAATATTCAGCTCGTTGTCTATGTGTGTGTGTGTGTGTGTGTGTGTGTGTGTGTGTGTGTGTGTGTGTGTGTGTCGGGGCATCATGTCACTGTTGGCCGCTCGCCCTCTCTCTCTGTCTCTCTCTCTCTGTTTCTCTCTGGGGTTTCTTTTCTTTCGGTTGCTCTGATTGGTCGCAGGAAAGCCTGTCATCAGAAATCACTCTAATCCTCTTAGATAAAACAGAGCCCTCGTCCAATCCCTCCCATCCACATCTCTCTCTCTCTCTCTCTCTCTCTCTCTCTCTCTCTCTCTCTCTCTGTCTCTCCATTGGGAAGAGGAGTTTTTAATCCAAGTGGATTACGTTGCAAATTGGGTGACAGTGGAGGCGAGCGGCTGCAAAATCTGCTGCAGACTGCCGGCTTTATGTCTTCCTAAATATCTGCAAAGTGGAGAAATTAACCCACTAACCGGCCCTGGCTTCAACCTGGAAGAACCTGGAGCAGGTGCAGAGGAATCCTTCCGATGGAGTCTCTGACATGGACTCATTTTCTTTAACCTCAACAGTTTCTTCTTCCTATTCGTGCACCAACACTTGATTATAAATATCTTGTCAGTTTGTCCTGATCGACTTTAAAAGTCATTCACAATCTCTCTGGAAGTTCCTTTTAAAGAAGATGAGAAGCTAAAACAGGAATCGGTCGAGAAGATGCCGGCAGCAGGACGGGTTTATCCAGACATGACGGAGAGAGTTCAGGGTCCAAAGCTCGCCACCGTGACCCCCACGTTCGTCTTCTGTCTTTAGCCACCATGAGGAAGCCGTTTCCTACAAACTCTTCATGAACCTCTCGAACTTTCAGAGCTGATCCGCGTCTGTGTAAATTGCCGCCAATATTTCAGAGTTTGAGCCGCGAGGAGCTTGGCGTCGGGAGTTGAAAGCGGGATGGCGGGACAGACGCCGGGAACGAGGAAGCTTCTGAGGATTCTGGGATTTTTCTGCCTGTGGATTACAGCTCAGGCTCAGATGAAGATCCCACCGGAGACGTAAGTGCTCTTCACTTCTTCTGCTGGATCTCAGCTCCCTTTTGTCTTCCACCTGCTGCAGGAGAATCATGATCCCATTAAACCCCTTAAACAAGCATGGTCCTCCGTTTTCACCCTGAAGTACCTTAAGGTTGAAAGGGTTTTTATTAAGGGTGCAGCTCTCCGTCTAATAGAAATCTTCTAGATACCTTGTGCATTGGGTCATTTGAAACACATATTTGGTATCTTTGCAAACATTTGGATCTCCAGAAAGAATATAAAATGTGCGAGTTGGCTGCACAGCATGATTTTTTTTCTCTTGTAGGTAATCTTCGTTATGTGCTGCCAACATGGATTCATTCATTGTACTCATAACACGTAAAAACACGTAATTTCCTGAATTTATTATGATTCAGTATATTTAAAATCGGAGCGATGATGGCTGTAATATTCTTGCTCTTCTGTGACGAGGCACAAAGTGAAAATTAAACTGCATTTCTTTGATATATCTGCTCTTTAATTCACTTGCCCTGAGTTCCCAAAAAACCCAAAGGGAGAAATGGTGTCATAATGGGACGCCCGTGTCTATGCACTAATCCGTCTGAATACCGTTAGTGGATTTACCCTGCAGAGATCTGAGGAGCAGTTAACCATAGTCCTCAGAAATCCAGTTTAAAATACCAGACTGATCTCATGAAGTGGCGTGTGTATGACACGCCAATTCGTATGCCATTATTGGCGTGTTATCAAGACGCATACTCGCTTTTTAGCATATTTATCAACGCCGTTTAGCCAGAGAAAATCCGCGTAGGGAGGTTGGTCGGGGGGGAGGATGGGTCAAACACAGGACTTTCACCCAGGAGACCGGGTCACGTCCCGCGTGTCACGTTTCCTAAACTCAACCGTCGCTTTCTTCTCGCGATATCACGCCACGTTGCGTGTATGTTTACGTCCGCTGTGTACAGCGTAGACATACACGCAGATAGCTCAAAATGCGTACAGATAACACGCCACTATTTTACTTTATGAAGTTTTTTAACATTAATATGAGCTCCCCCAGCCTGCCTATGGCCCCCCAGTGGCTAGAAATGGTGGTAGGTGTAAACCGAGCCCTGGGTATCCTGCTCTGCCTTTGAGAAAATGAAAGCTCAGATGGGCCGATCTGGAATCTTCCCTTTATGACGTCATAAGGGGAAAGGTTACCTCCCCTTTCTCTGCTTTGCCCACCCAGAGAATTTGGCCCACCCATGAGAGAGAGAGAGACATCATGGCTTTCAAACGAGCGAAGTGGCAGTTGGTCAAGGCCACACCCCTCCACCTTACCCCCCTCTCTCCTCCTCAATAAAATTTAAAGCTACAGACACAGAAATGTCTCATCCTAAGGAAAGCTCATTGTGGGACTGGCTCTAGTGGCTGTAATTCTGCACCAAGGCTGAATTTAGGGAAAGAGACTTCAGATACAGTATTAGGGGACCACTAAGGTCTATATAAAAGAGACTTCAGATACAGTATTAGGGGACCACTAAGGTCTATATAAAAGAGACTTCAGATACAGTATTAGGGGACCACTAAGGCCTATATAAAAGAGACTTCAGATACAGTATTAGGGGACCACTAAGGCCTATATAAAAGAGACTTCAGATACAGTATTAGGGGACCACTAAGGCCTATATAAAAGAGACTTCAGATACAGTATTAGGGGACCACTAAGGCCTATATAAAAGAGACTTCAGATACAGTATTAGGGGACCACTAAGGTCTAAATAAAGAGACTTCAGATACAGTATTAGGGGACCACTAAGGTCTAAATAAAAGAGACTTCAGCTACAGTATTAGGGGACCACTAAGGTCTAAATAAAAGAGACTTCAGCTACAGTATTAGGGGACCACTAAGGTCTATATAAAGAGACTTCAGATACAGTATTAGGGGACCACTAAGGTCTATATAAAAGAGACTTCAGATACAGTATTAGGGGACCACTAAGGTCTATATAAAAGAGACTTCAGATACAGTATTAGGGGACCACTACGGCCTATATAAAAGCATCAAAAAAGCAGCAAGTCATAGGACCTTTAAGAAACTGGGCGTGTAAGTAACCTGATTGGTCTGATACTACATCGGACTACAAACGGACTGCAAACGGTAACCAGATTAACAGATTCTGGCTTCTGTTTATTTAGATTAACGTTACAGCACCAGTTTGTTTACGTTGTCTCTTACTCCCCTGCCGGGGCTCAGCCTGTCACCTGCTGTCAGTCAAACATAGCTCAAACAAAGACAGGTTTTAATGAGGGAGAATCAATCAGTTGATCCCAGCATCAACATTGAGCCAATAAAACATTTCATATACAGCTCATGCAGATCATTTAAAGATTATTATCATGTTGTTATTATCCTATTTCTTCATGCAGCAGATGGTCTTCTCTGTGGTCTGGTTTGTTTACAGTAGAGTAGTCTATATTCTTGACGTTCCACTTCCGGGATTGCGCCGTTGTTGTTGTTTAGGCCGGATATCCATTACCTTGGGCTTCCTTTGTGTTGGCGTTCTGGAATCTGTCAGATCTAGACTATCTGTCCAATCTGAGTTTTCTGTCGCACGACTAAAACTACTTTTGAACGTACACACGTTCCACCAAAACAAGTTCTTTCCGAGCCTATTTAGCAGAGGCACCGTGGCTTTTCTCCGGTGCTTAGCACCGTCCAAGACGATTGGGATTGGTTTAAAGAAATGCCAATAAACCAGAGCACGTTTTCCTCCCACCCCAAAATGCTGTGTGGACTAACCAGACCTTCCTCCAGCGTGCTTTGGAGGAGGGTCTGGCAAAGCGAGACTGACAGAGTAGTGCTTCCCGATATCGATTCCGATACCTGAACTTGATACCAGTGTGTCATATATTTTGCTACTACTATCCCTGTATGGATGATATGATGTATAACAGCTGTATACTACTATCTCTGTATGGATGATATGATGTATAACAGCTGTATACTACTATCTCTGTATGGATGATATGATGTATAACAGCTGTATACTACTATCTCTGTATAGATGATATGATGTATAACAGCTGTATACTACTATCTCTGTATAGATGATATGATGTATAACAGCTGTATACTACTATCTCTCTATGGATGATATGATGTATAACAGCTGTATACTACTATCCCTGTATAGATGATATGATTTATAACAGCTGTATACTACTATCCCTGTATAGATGATATGATGTATAACAGCTGTATACTACTATCTCTGTATAGATGATATTATGTATAACAGCTGTATACTACTATCTCTGTATGGATGATATGATGTATAACAGCTGTATGCTACTATCTCTGTATGGATGATATGATGTATAACAGCTGTATACTACTATCTCTGTATGGATGATATGATGTATAACAGCTGTATACTACTATCCCTGTATAGATGATATGATGTATAACAGCTGTATACTACTATCTCTGTATGGATGATATGATGTATAACAGCTGTATACTACTATCTCTGTATAGATGATATGATGTATAACAGCTGTATACTACTATCTCTGTATGGATGATATGATGTATAACAGCTGTATACTACTATCTCTGTATGGATGATATGATGTATAACAGCTGTATACTACTATCTCTGTATGGATGATATGATGTATAACAGCTGTATGCTACTATCTCTGTATAGATGATATGATGTATAACAGCTGTATACTACTATCTCTGTATAGATGATATGATGTATAACAGCTGTATACTACTATCCCTGTATGGATGATATGATGTATAACAGCTGTATACTACTATCTCTGTATAGATGATATGATGTATAACAGCTGTATACTACTATCCCTGTATGGATGATATGATGTATAACAGCTGTATACTACTATCCCTGTATGGATGATATGATGTATAACAGCTGTATACTACTATCTCTGTATGGATGTGATATGATTTCTATCTTTGTTGTCGGTCTGGCTCTGGGTAAACTCTTTGTGAAACATGAACAAACACAAACGATGGACGCCCCAGAACTTTCTTGTAATATCCAGTTTGACAATGAGTCATAACGGAAGAAAAGAGCAATTACTACTTTTAGTAATTAAATTATCTTCGGGGCTAAATTATGTGGTATCAGATCGGTGCATAAACTCCAGTACTTGTACCAGTACCAGTCTTTTAGGCAGTATCGGAGGCTTTTCCGATACTGGTATCGGTATCGGAACATCTCTAGTTAACAGTCACACTAACGCGTCCCTGGTAGTTGCACTGGGCCGCTCCCAGTGTGTCAATCTGTGTGGATGTTTGTTGAAAGCTTATAGAAAACAGTCCTGATTGGACTTGTTCCAGATGAATTAAGCTCCCAGAGTTTTCACGACGTCCCTGAGGGAATACGTTTTCCCTCAGGACTCTGAAATGTGCTCTGCTCCGTTTCTGTCGACTGATCATATTTCATGGGTCACCTGAAATGTTTCCTTTGCTCCTCGTTGTCATGAAAGCACTGGAAACAGCTGTCGGCGTGTTGTTTGAAGTGCCCATATTATGAAAAAAATCACTTTTTCTGGGATTTGGGGTGTTATTTTGTGTCTCTGGTGCTTCCACACGCATACACACTTTGAAAACAAACCCATCCGTGCTGTTCTGAGTGAGATACGGTTTCTGAATGTGTCCTGCCTTCAGTCTCCGGGTGAGCTGGTCAACATCTGCACGGCTGTCTACGTCACTAGCCGAAACAAAGGGGCTAACCATAGTTCGTTCTCAATGGCAAAAGCCTGCTACAACACACACTAGTTCACCATAATCTACAAAAGAACTACACACAAAGTTGGAAGTGCACCCTCGTTTAGAAGAAGTCTCCCAGCTAATCCTGCCTTGTACTACTGAAGTTGGAGAAACAGCTAGCTAGCTCATGTAGTCCTTACCTAGCTACTGAACATGTAGTCCTTACCTAGCTACTGAGCATGTAGTCCTTACCTAGCTACTGAGCATGTAGTCCTTACCTAGCTACTGAGCATGTGCAACTGCCAACAAAGATGTTCCAGCAGTGAGAGGTCTCACTCTGTAGCTAAAACAGAGACCTGAACACAGGGTGAAAAGAGGAGCTGCAGTAATGTGCAGTACAACAAAAATATGGTTTTTCTGAAAAGAAGAACGACGAAATGAGAACATCCAAAGAGCAAGTTAATGCACCATTGGCCTTGTCAAAAGTCTGCGCTCTCCAAGTGCCATTCTAGCTAAGACTTGTTTCTTGTCAGCTGAAGCTAAAAAAACAAAAGAATATCTTATGAAAACGACACTACTCTGACTACAAAACGGATTTCAAACAGAAACCAAAATGCTTCCGATTCCAAAATCGTGTCCTACAGATGCCTACAGATCTGTCTCTGTTCATAGAGATTAATGTCTCTGACCAATATAATACAACACATCTTCTTTGTGGCGTCCGTTGTTGTTTCCACATTACAACTTAAAGCTCATGAACACACCACAGTCGTAAGCACAACTTTGCAACTAGAACCATCCGAGGAGCACGTGAATGCACCATTGGCCTCGGCGGAGGTCTGCGCTCTCCGTGTGCCATTCTGTAGTTCAGACTTGTTTCATGTCAGCTGAAAGACAAAGTTGCCTTGCAACAAGTTTAAAGGAACACACCGACTTATTGGGACTTTGTCTTATTCACAAAACAAAATGTCCCACGTACCGTCCCGGTCGGGACCGGACAAGTGGGAGGCGGAGTGCACCGTGTGCAAAGCTGGCACATATGTTTCAGTGTCTTTATTATTCATCTTATTACATTGAAAAGGTATTAAGAGATATTTTGTTGAAGCTGGATTTTCTAACACAGAAGAGGTCATATTTAGAACATTTTTTCATGTTATTTATTTTAAAAGAGAGCTATTATTTTGTTACAGCTTTTTACAGATTATCATTTCATTTTATTACAGAAGATATTTTTCGCACCATTGAGGCATTAATAAAGCATGTTCATTAACCTCTGAGAAGCCTGTGTCTTTTTTTTTTTGGAAATCAAAATATGGTCACCCTAGAATAAGCTAAAGTCAGAATAAGTCAACGTGCTCCTTTAATAATCTATTTCAAATGGTGCTTCACGAGATTGTTTCTCAAAATGTTTGTGACTTTTGGGGCTTCTGTTGGTCATTTCTGACACAGATTTGGAGTTTCAGGTGGCGCCTGTGTGTTTTCCTGTATTACGTCACTGCTGCGGC
>NC_135862.1:3251102-3271102 GCF_031162955.1 Sander vitreus
CCAAACTAGCAGTTTCCATGTTTACAGACATGTTGCTGTTCGTAACATTAGATTTGGTTTATCAAAGACGCTAGCTATGCAACACGGGACAGAAAATAAACACAGCAGAGACCACAGATAGGTCGGACCTCTGTGTTTAACTATATCTCTTTAAATGTTCAAGATTTAATACTTTAATACTTTAGCCTTGCAACTGAGTTTTTATGAATTTGTTGAAACAATACAGTCATTGCTGAAAATGACAACAGAAAGAAACAAGTTTGCAGATTTCACATATCTCAATATATATATCATATCTCAAAATAACGGCCCCAGATGTCGTTTTTGTGTGATTTGGTCTGTAGTCTCTCTGTTTCTTCTTGTTCTTCCCACCTGAGTTCAGTTTTCAGTTTGTTGGTTTGTTTGTTTCTCTTCATCATTGCTGTCCTTTATTGTTCCTTTTTATATTTAACTGGTTTGAATGTTCTTTTATGTCTGCACTCTGACTGGGCCAGTAATGCACCAGGTTAATGTTTACATTAAGAACTGACCCCCCCCAAAAGGTGGTAATGGGTTATACATACATGGTGTAAAGGCAGGCTAAACCGATATAAACACTCATTTGTGCCTATGTCCATTACGCTTATCAACACTAACATGTAGGCTGGCTGGGTTGTGCTATGTCATCGTGCAATAAGTAGGTTATTGGGGTTATGCAATATGTTAGTGGTGCAATACATAGGCTGTTGGATTGTTCAATATGTCATTGTGTACTGCATAGGTTATGTGGAAATGTGTCATTTGTGCAATACGTAGGCTATTGGGATTGTGCAATATCTCATTGTGCAAAGGCTGTGCTACACTTTTTGCGGAGAATGCAGCCAAGAAGGTTGTTCAATTAAATACTGACACTGAAAGGAGGAGTTAATGTGCTTACTATATAGGGACCTGTCTAATGTATATGAGAGTATTACTATATAGGGACCTGTCTAATGTATATGAGAGTATTACTATATAGGGACCTGTCTAATGTATATGAGAGCATTACTATATAGGGACGTGTCTAATGTATATGAGAGCATTACTATATAGGGACCTGTCTAATGTATATGAGAGCATTACTATATAGGGACCTGTCTAATGTATATGAGAGCATTACTATATAGGGACCTGTCTAATGTATATGAGAGTATTACTATATAGGTACCTGTCTAATGTATATGAGAGTATTACTATATAGGGACCTGTCTAATGTATATGAGAGCATTACTATATAGGGACCTGTCTAATGTATATGAGAGTATTACTATATAGGTACCTGTCTAATGTATAAGAGAGTATTACTATATAGGGACCTGTCTAATGTATATGAGAGCATTACTATATAGGGACCTGTCTAATGTATATGAGAGTATTACTATATAGGGACCTGTCTAATGTATATGAGAGTATTACTATATAGGGACCTGTCTAATGTATATGAGAGTATTACTATATACGGGACCTGTCTAATGTATATGAGAGTATTACTATATAGGGACCTGTCTAATGTATATGAGAGTATTACTATATAGGGACCTGTCTAATGTGTATGAGAGTATTACTATATAGGGACCTGTCTAATGTATATGAGAGTATTACTATATAGGGACCTGTCTAATGTATAAGAGAGTATTATTATATAGGTACCTGTCTAATGTATATGAGAGCATTACTATATAGGGACCTGTCTAATGTATATGAGAGTATTACTATATAGGGACCTGTCTAATGTGTATGAGAGTATTACTATATAGGGACCTGTCTAATGTATATGAGAGTATTACTATATAGGGACCTGTCTAATGTGTATGAGAGTATTACTATATAGGGACCTGTCTAATGTATAAGAAGTATTATTATATAGGTACCTGTCTAATGTATATGAGAGCATTACTATATAGGGACCTGTCTAATGTATAAGAGTATTACTATATAGGTACCTGTCTAATGTATATGAGAGCATTACTATATAGGGACCTGTCTAATGTATAAGAGAGTATTACTATATAGGTACCTGTCTAATGTATATGAGAGCATTACTATATAGGGACCTGTCTAATGTATAAGAGAGTATTATTATATAGGTACCTGTCTAATGTATATGAGAGCATTACTATATAGGGACCTGTCTAATGTATAAGAGAGTATTACTATATAGGTACCTGTCTAATGTATATGAGAGCATTACTATATAGGGACCTGTCTAATGTATAAGAGAGTATTACTATATAGGTACCTGTCTAATGTATATGAGAGCATTACTATATAGGGACCTGTCTAATGTATAGAGAGTATTACTATATAGGTACCTGTCTAATGTATAAGAGAGTATTACTATATAGGGACCTGTCTAATGTATATGAGAGTATTACTATATAGGTACCTGTCTAATGTATATGAGAGCATTACTATATAGGTACCTGTCTAATGTATATGAGAGCATTACTATATAGGGACCTGTCTAATGTATATGAGAGTATTACTATATAGGGACCTGTCTAATGTATAAGAGAGTATTATTATATAGGGACCTGTCTAATGTATATGAGAGCATGTTTTGTGTTGCATGAGAGTATGTGTTGAGATGTTTATTTTCTGTATTTTGTGTTGTCTTTGTAAAGCTGCGGAACGGACAGAGTCCAAAACAAATTTCCCTTCGGGGACGATAAAGTATATCTTACCTTATCTTATCTATCTTATCTTATATATTAAATGATTGCTTTAGGGATTTTATTAATCGATATCAGATCATGCAAACAAAGATCGATTATTTTAACCCAGCCCTATTTACAAGGATGTCTTTGTCTTTATTTTAGATGTCTTGCAATCATACATGCCAGATTCTTTTCATGGTGTCGTCGTCCACTGTGGGGTCTACAGTGTTGTGTTGACCACCACTACAGATAATTATGATGCTGTTCTCTTGTATCCTGTAGTTTTGAGCCTTTATGTTGTATGTAACTGTTGACTCCTCATCTGTCTGTGTTTCAGGGTGCAGCAGTGGGCGTCTGAGTTCTCCGTTCAGCTTCGAGACTTAACCACCAAATACTCCGGCTCTCAGCTGCTGCAGAAGGTAAACAAAGTCATGGACAATGGTTCTGTTAGTTTTTATTAATGCAGTACCTGAGAATGGTTCCCGTGCGGTCATTCACGGCTGCGTAGACGCATAAAGTATCATTTTAGTTTCAGTGAGTGGTTCCCTACATTTCCCAGAATGCCAGTTGAGAACCAATAGATTCGTGAGGTTAAGTATTGATTCCTGAAGTAAAACGTCTTTATAACTTTTGGAGGACACAATATTAGATCAATCATCAGTACAACAGATCAACAATAGAGGGTGACAATATTTCGGGACTCCCACGGGTCACGATATTCCCGCGGGGGCAACAGAGTCTGATAACTTTAGACAACATAGGGAACGAAACGGGAGCGGGACGGGATTCGGGAGTCTTTCTCTCGGGATTTTGCAGGACAGGATTTTTGGGATGGGGCAGTCACGTGATCGGGATATGACGGGAGTATTTTTGTGGGCTCGGGATGGGATGGGAGCGACAGTTGATTCCTGTGTCACCCTCTAATCAACAACGGTGGTAGAAATTATCTTCATCTTTGTTAAATCTCGAAGGTAAAAAGCCTGTGGACATACTGTCACGGCATAACCAACCCTGGAGAATGCTTGATTGCTACGTCTAGGCTTATAACAGAGCTTGGTTTTGCTCGTACATTTGAAAACTAGAAAAGCTAACTGCTTAGCCGCCCAACTGAAAGGTAAGGCTTACGCTTTGGCTACATTGAATGCGTAACGTATGCGGACCGTTAGCGGACCATATGTGCCGCTGAATGTATATTTTAACTGGCTACACCTGCTGTGCACACAAGGTGTAGGATTGTGTGAGTCACAGGCGAGACGGAAAGCTTTTGCTTTGGGATTGAGTAAAATCTGAATCTGCAACGTAAACCATTAACATTTCACTTACAGGCAAATGTAGTATTACAATGTTTTCCTCTGAAGTAGAAGTACACTGAAAAATAACTTGATTGCACTACATAGTAAGTCAGTAGTATAGGGTTGAGTTGCATAGTAAGTGATTTGGGGTCTCTGTAAGTTATTTTGAGGGTACAATGGTTCTGTAGAAGGCTACATGCAGAAACACCACAGCCCAAGCAATCGGCCCGTTTCAAACAGGCACATTTTGAACGTAATATCATAAAAAGGACGAATGCATTTTCTGGGAGACTTCTGTGTTTCTATGGAGCGAAAGCTGGAGTAAGTCTGTAAAAGAAAAATATGAATTCACAGTGGGAAAAATACTTCTGGAACCAGCAGCTGATCCCACTTCACTGCTCCTTTTTCACAACCTTTCAACACCCAGTCTGGGTCTCTTTTAACTTTAGGAAGAGAGGTTGACTCGTTTTATAAAGCAATAACAGCAGAGCGTCTGTCTGTGTCATTATACACACACACACACACACACACACACACACACAGGGATCATGGTAATGCCCAGATTGAGGACCAAGCCCTCTTTACCGGCATCAGGATTTGTGCCCTGTTCTGATTTTAGACATTCATCCATTTATCTGTCAGATTTAGATTCATCAGAGTCAGTCTGCAGTTTGTCTGCTTTCCGAAACACACAACCACCTCCTGTAGTGAGAACAAACCACCCAGCAGAAACACTTTCTGCTTCCATGTTGCTGTTTTCATGGACACACTACAGTATATACTAGCTGAACATACTATGGACTGACACATCACAGTGCAGGACACAGCATAGCTTACCGGGATGTAGCATGCAGCTAAAGACACAAAGTAACGTAGCCTGCAGCTGCACTTTTTCAGACACCCCAGCCACTGACGGAGTCAGAGATGATGGAGAAACAACAGTGTGGAAAAAAGTTCTGGAAACAAACAACAAAGGGCATAGCGTATGGACTTCATGGTGCATTCAGGTGCACCTCGTAATGTTGACTTACACATAAAATAATGACCCCAGTCACTTCCACACAGTAAGATAATATAATAAAATAGTAAATATAACCATTTGGTGTCTGTATTAAACAGTTTTTATCTCTATTCAAGTGATTTATTATTGAAGGAAAGAGAAAAAAAAACATCAATATAACAGCTGATTACAAACTTTAAACAATATTTAAATGCAAATCTACACGCATGCATTCACACAATCACGCTCATTTTGGTTATTTATTGATTAACAGATTTGGGATTTTTAGTTTTTTTTCTGTTGATGCCAGTAGTTTTACTTTCCCCTACACTTGCAAACTAGAGGATAGATACCCGAACCGAGCCCGCCGGGACCCGTCGGGACCCGGCAGTACCCGGCAGTACCTGGCAGTACCCGATGGTACCTGACGTGCCGGGCCGGGTTGGGACAGATATTTAGAAATGATGTTCTGGTTCGGGTCAGGCTCTGTCACATCAGCGCGATAAGATATTGAACATTTTAAATGTAAAACAGCTTATTATGTATGTGCACACCTGTGTTAACGTGCGCTTGTTGCCCCGTGTGAGCTGATGACCTCATCTGTTGACATTTCTGAATGCCTTCCTACAGCTGCTTAATGAAAGCTTTCACACAAACAAACGTACATGTGTCATTAGTGTGAGAAAATTTTTTGGATTTTAACTGTGTCAGGCTCGGGTCGGGCCCATGCAAAATAAAACTTTCTGGGACCATAGAGAGCTGAGTAAATTACAAGTACTACAGCACAATTTGTATTGTTTTTGGGTGAACTGAATTCCTTTAAAGTCTCACCCAAAGTTCCAGGTGTTAATGGATGCAATTTAGAGACAAAAGATCCACTGAGGTAAAACCAAATGTTGGTTTCTGCATGTATTTGTGTTAGCGATAGCCTGATGAGCCAGACCCACATCAAGATGTTGGGTCTGGGAACTCACCATTGGCAGGGCTCAATCCGAGGGGCGGGATCAACGGTTGTCTTTCAAATTCCCTCTGCACTCATAGCCAACCAGAGCAACGCTAGTTGATTGATTAAACTTTTGCCGTATCCGGTCGGCAAAACTCCGAACACATCTTCCTTTTTTAAGAATGACTTCAGTGCCGTTCTTTGTTCTTTTCTCAAAGAAAAGCTGAACTCCAAGTCTTCCAGAGTCACGGCCAAAGCCGATTCCAAAGACCGCTGTTCGCCAGCAACAGCAGCCATCGTCTTTGTTTTCAAGTAGCAGTGAACTCATGCGGAACCGTCGCAACTCTGCCGTCATTATGTTAAGCCCCGCCCACCGACTCTATACACGATGTGATTGGCCTGACTAGAGTTTGGTTTTTCCAGCACGCAAGCCAACGGAGAGTTGCTAGACTGACCCTTGCTACAAATTACATTTGCTGCCGCTAGGGTGGTCTAGATTTCTAGACTATGTCAGTGATTGTGTTGCTTTGGACTAATTGGACTTAGCGAATTACTTAATGAAGTGATTCAGAGTGTAAATAACCAGACTAGGCTGTCCCTCCTCGCTCTCAGCCGGCTGATCCACCTCGAGCTTCTTGATCCAGAGAAAGTGACCTGATTACCTCAAAGCGCCTCGCTGTGAAAACAAAAACACTCATCTCCACATTGCAGCAGCTGATTTAATCTGAGAGTGAGTCTTTCAATCCTAGTGATTTAATAAAAACAAACCAATCCGCCGACACGGTTGGATCACTTTCACCGTTTCACCTTTTTCAATTACTGTCTGGAAATAAAGCCGATCAAATTAAGATCCCCGACTGGAGCCAAAAAAGATTGACAGAATAACTAAATGTATGCTTTAAACAAGAGATAATATAACTCGTTTGCAAATCATCTCATTATTCAGGCTGTTCCCATTAACCATGCATACATATAAAAGTAAAGCACTGTACTTTAAATGTTTTCAACATATTATTTTGCTGTGTGCACCTCATTGATAGCCTGGATGCCAGCCGAACTTAGCCCCGCCCACAACAGATCCATTGTGGAGCAACTATGCCCGAACCAGAGCTGTTCGGACCAATCAAATTGTCAGAGCGGGCTTTATACGATGATGGACAGATGATCAACAGTAACTGAAACTGCCGCCTCTGCCTTTGCTCTGCCGAAGCCTGACTTTGACTTGCAGCTTTTGTGACGTCTGTCTCCGTTGCGCTGATTGGTTGTAGGTCTATCTGTTGCTCTGATTGGTTGTAGGTCTATCCAATTGAGTGTAGAGGCATTTTCTTTCCTGGTTCGCTTGAAACATACCCTATAGTGACAGCCCAATGGAGCAGAATCAGACTCATATTCTGACTAGAATCTGAGTATGACCACGTCAAGCTACCACATTGACTGCTGCTGTATAAGAGCGCTGTGGACCGTGTAGGGAGGAGGTCGGGGTGGATGTTTGGGTCATAAAACTCAGGGCTTTCAAGCCAGGGAGCTGAGTTTGCTGAATTTGGTGCAGAATTACAGCCACTAGAGCCAGTCCCACAATGAGCTTTCCTTAGGATGTGCCATTTCTGTGTCTGTAGCTTTAAATGCTATTGAGGAGGAGAGAGGGGGGGGGCAAGGTGGAGGGTGGGGGTGTGGACTTGACCAACTGCCACTTTGCTCGTTTGCAAGCCATGATGTCTCTCTCTCATGGGGGGGCCAAATTCTCTGGGCGGGCAAAGCAGAGAAAAGGGAGGTAACCTTTCCCCTTATGACGTCATAAAGGGAAGATTCCAGATCGGCCCATCTGAGCTTTCATTTCCTCAAAGGCAGAGCAGGATACCCAGGGCTCGGTTTACACCTATCACCATTTCTAGCCACTGGGGGACCATAGGCAGGTTGGGGGAACTCATATTAATGTTAAAAAACCTCATAAAGTGACATTTTCATGCCATGGGACCTTTAAACAACACAAACAGAATAACAGGAGTTCCTGAAGTTTATTATACAACTATAGAAACACCAGAGAGACAAATGACATCTGGTCAGGGGCGGGGCTAGATAGGCTATGTGCCCCCCCCCCCCACCGAAATATGAATGATATACAATTTGCTTAAAATAAAAACAAGTGAAACTAATAATGAATGTCATGTTTTATTTAGCAGAATTACATTGTGTTGTTGTTCTATCCAATATTTCCCATATTTCTAAGCAGATTTTCAATGACCTGTGCAACCCCACTTAAAAAAAACCTGGAATCGCCCCTGCATCTGGTGTTCTGGGGAATACGTCCACTAAATGAATACATAAAGAGTTCTGGTATCGTTGAATCCATCAGTTTACGATCTGTGTTTGCTCTCAGAAACTGAAGGATGTCGAGTCCATCGTTAAGATCGTGGAGGTGGACGGAAACGACCTGGTGAAGGATTATTCAGATGAAATCGAGCGAATGTTGGGAAGCAAGATGAAGTCCGTGAAGGTGAGGACAAAGAGGCTTCTTACACCTAAACGTAGCGATGTAAATGTAGCCTAAAAGATTTTCAATAAAAACAATGGTTTGTATTTGCTCACGGTGCAGTTTAGGCACTGTTTCGGAAAAAAAACTGACTATATCCAACCCCAATGATGAGTTAAGTGGACTAATCTCTGGCATTTTAATTAAATCTCTCTTCAGTTGGCTTTGTTGTGCCTGCCAGGGCAAATGAAACAATCTGAGAGGGTCTTACGGGTTTAACTGCTTTGGCTGCTCACAGCTTTCTGTCTTATGTAACCCGTGATGATGATGATGATGATGATGATGATGATGATGATGATGATGATGAATTACAGGGTACCCGCGGGGTCTTAAAAGTATTAGTCTTAAATTTAATATTCTAAAAGTAAGACCTTAAAAGTCTGAAATTTCGTTCACAAAGGTCTTACATTGTTTTCTTGTTTGGCATATTATATTACATTATATATATTATCTTATCTAGCCAAGGTGGGACTAATTGTAACACCTCTTAATGGACAAGTTTTATTTTTTATTATCCTATTTGTTCTGTATTTTTAGTGTCATAGCATTCGAACTCTTCATGCGACAAATATATTTATTATTTGATGTCATTAGACTTCAAACACACCTAACAAAGCTATTGTGAATTAAGTATTATTGTGGAATATTATAATAAATTGTTCTATTAAATTAAGGTAACGTTACCTGGTAAATACTGCTTCTTTTCTGTTTTTCTGGTGTCTAACTGTTCAGATGCACCAATCAGGGCCAGGGGGGGGTGTCTAACTGCGTGTCAATCACTACTCATGCACCCGCATTCATTCTCCCTTGTGGGGGGAGGGGCTTAGGAGACCGTTTTGGGCTTTAGCAGAAAGGGGGGGAGGGACTGAGAAGTTGTCAATGTTCACATTTCAAGTCCTGGATCTTCACAATCCTACCTACAGCACCTTTAACTGGCAGATTATCCTTCACTTGGTACACGTTGTTTTATCTTTCTCTGCTGCACTCACACGACTCATGAAGACATTTCTGTTTCCTGTCTTAGAGGTTGGCGGAGTCTGCAGAGGACGCCGACCTGTACCACGAGTTCAACGCTTCATTAACGGTTGGTTTTGAAAGGACACTTCCAGCTGCTCATGATTACGTTATACTAGGGCTGCACGATATAAGGGTAACGTTGTTGAATATGGCGATAACGGTATTACCTCCGATAGATAAACGGATATTAAAATGTACTCCGTTCTGCATTTCTGCTGCTTTCAGTGTTCTGCTAAAATACAATAAATGGATGTCGAATTAAAAAGGAAATCATTTCCAACTTTCTTCATTGAACAAATTGAACATTGAATTGAATATAAAAGGCAGCACTAAAAAGAGAATGACAGTTACATTTAACTGTCATTCTCCAACTAACTCAGGGGTGTCAAACTCATCTTAGTTCGTGGGCCATATTCCCCTAATTTGATCTCAAGTGGGCCGGACCAGTAAACCACTCCAGAAAGATCAGAAACTATTTCTGCCAAAGAGTTTCTTGTTAGCGTGATGTTGGCAAACGCAAGGTGCTTCTGCTGCGACAGCGTTCTAAGGCCATTGTTGGAAAAAAATAATGTTACGGACACGGGAGAGAGGGGTAATGTTCTGAGAAAAACTCAGAACTCGGATATACTTTTCTAAATCATCCAGTGGGCCTGATTCAGACTGATGGCGTGTGTATGACACAGCACGTTTATCAACGCCCGTTTGGCCTCCATTGACTTACATTACCTTGCGATTGCGTGTGAATTTACGCCGTAGCGAGTTGTATGAAAGGGCAAAAATCTGCGTAGGGAGGCTGGTCGGGGGGGGGAGGATGGGTCAAATACAGGACTTTCACCCAGGAGACCGGGGATCACGTCCCGCGTGTCACGCTTTCTTCTCGCAATAACACTACAAGTGGCGATAATAACACGCCGAGTGGCGTGTATGTTTATGTCCGCTGTGTACAGCGTAGACATACACGCGGATAGCTCAAAATGCGTACAGATAACACGCCACTTGTGGGCGTGTATGTTTACGCAAAGTGATGTCATGTTGCCTGATTGGACCCTTTGGCGGGCCGGTTCTGGCCCACGGGCCATATGTTTGACACCCCTGAACTAACACAAAAAAAAAAACGATATATTGTGCAGCCCTATGTTATACTCCTTTTCTTTCTTTTACTCCACATTTTAAACCTGCAGAGAACTGAACGGTTGGGTAACCCATCAGCTGTTTAAGTGGCCCTAAGTCTCAGCTGTGCTCTAAGCTGAATGCTAACGTTAGCACGCTAACTGGAGCGTGGGTCAGAAGCAACGGCAGGTTAAAGCTGTAAAGCTTCAGCTGACACCTGAAATCAGATTAGATCAGACTTCAGTGATCCTCAGAGGGAACTGGGTCGACGCTGCAGCAAAGAAGCTACACACAGACCAAGAGAAACGTGTTGTACAAATATACTGAAGCACACGTAGGTCATATTAATATAATTCACTCAAAGCACAAAGCATTAAGCCCAGCAGCAGTGGAGTATGCACTAGTGAGTAGTGCATGCTCATTAACTCAATTAATTAGACACAATGTGAATTAGTCAAAGCTGGATGTTACAGTAAATGGTCAATTGGCGCTAATTAACAACACTTTACCAGTTACACTACTACTTTATATATTTCACGTGATTAATATTATGAAATGTCCAGCGGTGGAAGAAGTATTCAGATCCTTCACTTCAGTAAAAGTACTAATACCACACTGTAAAAATACTCTGTTACAAGTCAAAAGCCCTGCATTGAAAATGTTACTTAAGTAAAAGTATGTAAGTATCTTCAGGAAAACGTAGTTAAAGTATAAAAAGTAATAATCCTCCCATTTTAGAAAGTGTAAAGGATCCAACCAGTTGTGTGTTTAATGGTCTGATCATCTCAGCTGGACTTGTAGGCCATTATATTGTTGGCTAGTTTCATTCATAATAAAACATCAGATTTTATAAACTACATGTGTTTTGTGTGCAGGAATCTTAACGTGTAAAGTAACTAGTAACTAAAGCTGGAACAGATGAAAGTAGTGGAGTAAAAAGTACAATATTTCTCTCTGAAATGTAGCGGAGTAGAAGTACAAAGTGGCATGAAAAGAAAAGACTCAAGTAAAGTACAAGTACCTCAACATTTGGACTTAAGTACAGTACTGGAGTAAATGTACTTAGTCACATTCCACCACTGGTAATGTCAAGAATGTAATGTACATTCTGCATCATGAAAATGCATCAAACTTTTTATATGTTTGAAACTTGATATGAGAATAAAATGACGACATAAATAAAGTGTAGAACATAATGATTTCAAGATAAGATAAAACGTTGTTGTTTTTTTAAATTGTGCCTGAATGTAAATTGGAAGTCGCTTTGGATACAAGCTTCAGCTAAATGACATGTAACGTAATGTTTATTGATCCATTGATGCAAGTAGCAATACTGGACACAAAGCAATCGGCCCGTTTGACAGAATACACCAATACTGATTAGGGTTGGGTACCGAAACCCAGTTCCACTATGGAACCGGTTCCTACACAACCACAATTCCACTTAATGTGTCGACGGAAATATTTTCCCTCTGTCGCTCCGAAACGGACGTAAAAATATCTCACTTTCTCTGTAGTCTACCGTTAGCTAGCTACCGTAAATGTAGGCTACTTTAAAATGCCATATTTTCCCTCTGGGCTCACCAAAACGGACGTAAAAGCATATTAACCATTCACTGCACGTGATCGCTAGTAAACATATTACACATGCTCTGCTAGTCTATCATTAGCTAGCTAGTTTTTAGTGCATTTAAAATGCCTAAAGCGAAGTGTGGCTGTATTTCACGGCCAAGGAGTCCGACATCGCAAAATGCAGCAAATGTTTCAAAACGATTACGTGCAAAGTGGGAAGCATGTCGAACACTATAAAAAGAGCCTTTCTTTGATGTCATTTTCAGTTTTTCAAGAATCGGTTTAGGAATCGCAATCAGTTTAAAAGTACTGGTTCGGCATCGGAATTGTAAAAATCCAAACAATACCCAACCCTAATACTGACTGGAGTACCTTTCATTCTAAAAACAAGTTCCCATTTGTTAAAAAAAAAAAAAAAAGTAAAGTAACTCTTTAGCATTTTCGTTCCATTTTTCCCACAAATTTCAGAGTAAAACTAACTCATTATTTATCCTTATTTTTTTATTTTTATTTTGGAGGGACACCTTGTTGTAATGTCTTCAGGATTTTTAAGGTTTTTTTAATCTTTTTTTTAATTTATTTTAATTTGAGACAATACAAGAAACCACAAGTGATACAAGACAAACATAAACAGACAGTCACATAAATAAAAAAAAAAAATAAAGAAAAAAAAAAAATAAAGAAATATATATATATATATACATATACATACATATATATACATACATACATACACATACACACATATATAGAAACATACATACATACATACACATACACACATATACATATATGAGAGTTAGTCAAATAAAACTAGCAGTTGCAGTGCAAAATTAAATATTTTGTGTGCTTTTTCAGTCACTTTTCAAATTCCTACCCCTATACACATTACTCTAGGCCATTCTTCTTTCAGGTATAATTCTAATGGGGACCATTCCCTTACAAAAACATTGAGCGTATTTCTTAATACATGTGATAATCTCTCCAATGGCAAGATGGACATACATTTTTCATACATTGTAATATTAGGAGGATCTTCATCTATCTATTTATGTAGTATAGTGAGGCGTGCAGCATACAAAGCGACTCTAAGAATGTACCTGTACCTACGATCACAATTGGTATCCAGTCCCAGTACAAAATGGTATGGATTTAGTGGAATATCAAACCTAAAAATGTTCTTAATCTCGTTTTGGACCGATAGCCAGAAACTTGAGATTCTTGGACATGACCACATTAGATGTCTATAAGTGCCACAGCTATTTTTACATTTCACACATAATGATGAGCACATAGGGTCATATTTACATCGAATAGCAGGGGTAACATGCAGTCTGTGGATAATCTTATATTGAGTCTCATAGGATTTAGTAGAACATGTCATTTTCTTTGCATTCAACAAGATCCTTTTCCACATCCCCTCATCCAGTTGGGAACCAAAATCTTCACCCCAAGAAGTTTTACTATTGATCGTAGGGATATCGACAAACATTCGAGAGTAAATATAACTCAATACTTTCTTCTTTAAAGAAGAAGCCTTTAATAGTATATTTTCAAGCGGATTCTTATTCAAGCCACTCATATATGTTGGTATAGAATGGATATAACTCCTAAGCTGTAAATAATGGAAAAATTGTGTTTGAGGGAGTTCAAATTCAGTTCTGAGTTGAGAGAAAGATTTTAAAATCCCATCTGAGATCAGGTCTTGTATTTGAGAGATACCAGCATCATTCAATGTTTTAAAACCCACATCTAAACGAGACAATTCAAAGTCAGGGTTGCAAACAATAGGCGTCAGAGCAGAGAATTGATTTTTAATCCCAAAGTGTCTACATACTTGATTTTACGTTTTAAGGGTATTTCTAACAATAACATTATCTTTCATTCCCTGTAGTGAGATTGCATTATTTATAAAGGGCATATCTGACAGAACAGGTTCACATCCAATATTTTCCAAATCCAGAAATGTGGAATTAGCATCATTATTTAACCATTCAGTAATATATCCTATTTGTGAGGCCCAGTGATAATACATTATATTTGGCAATGCTAACCCCCCTTTGTCCCTTGGTAACTGCAGTTTCTCCAATTTAAATCTTGAGCGCTTGCCCTTCCATACAAATGTACATATCAAACTATGTAGTGATTTAAAAAATACAACAACATAATTGGGTAGCATCTGCAATGGATATAATAGCCTGGGTAAGACATTCATCTCAATAATGGCAACTCTGCCAAGTAATGATATTAACAAAGACTCCATCTTTGAAGATTTTTTCTAATTTCATTCACCACTGGGTCTACATTCATTTTACCATATCATCAAAATTACAGCAGACATTAATTCCCAAGTATCTAAACCCATGAGGAGACAACTGAAAAGGAATGTAACCCGATAGGTCAGAACAAGTCAAGTTCCCTAGCGGTAAAGCTAATGATTTTTTATAGTTGACTTTATAGCCAGAGAACACCCCAAACTCATTTATTATCTGGACAACAGCTGAGACAGAGGAAATGGGATTGTTCAAAAATGAAAGAACATCATCTGCATACAGTGAAATCTTGTGTATTTGTTTTTTAGTTTGAATACCGGCAACTAAGGAACTAGATCTAATCCTGTCCGCCAAAGGTCCCATTGCTAATGCAAATAATAAAGGAGATAAAGGGCATCCTTGTTTGGTACCTTTACTTATAGAGAAAGAAGACATTACCCACATAATAGAAACTGATGCTTGTGGTGCAGAATATAACAATTTAACCCATTCAATAAAACCGTCTCCGAAAGCATACTCCTTTAAAATTTTAAACAAATAATCCCACTCTATATGATCAAATGCTTTTTCAGCATCTAATGATACCACCAATGCATTAAGTTTCTTAATTTTAACATACTGTAAAATACCTAATAAACTCCTAATGTTTGAATATGATTGCCTGTTTTGGACAAAGCCAGTTTGGTCATGTCCCACAATTTTTTGGTATAATGTAATTAATCCTAGTAGCAAGAAGTTTAGCTAAAATTTTACAGTCTGTGTTTTGAATACTTATTGGTCTATAGGATTCAGGATTTTTAAGGTTTTAATGGTGACGGTTGATTGAGGATAGATGATAACTTCAATTTTCTCTAAAAGTCAGCAACTTCTGCCGACCTTACACCAAACGACTTTTCAAGCGATTTCACTGTTGCAGACTATTTTCCAATATCATAAAGAAACCCTCAGGACCAGATGTACTAACGCTTTTGCGCCCACTTCAGGCGTATTTGTTTCGCAACGTGCACGTAAAAGCATGGCAAGGTATGTACAAACAGGCCGCGCTTTTCCATGTCATGCATGTGCATTCACGGGAGGGTCAAGGGGACAGTGGGAGTTTCCCATAAAGAGATGGGAGGGGAAGTGTAAAGTGCGCCTAATTACGTATTCGCGTTATGTACAAAAACTGCCCGTGACAGCGTGCCTCTATTTTGCGGTAAAAATTCTCCGCCTCTTAAAAGCAGGTGTAAACCTGCCACAAGCGGGCTACATTACACAGGAACTGTATCTGTACATTATCACAGCGTGCGCTTTCTGCAGGTTGGCCATGGCGCTGATAACGCTACATTCGCAAATGTACGTACATCTGGCCTTCAGAGTCTTGCTAGAGTCGGGTGCTCCCGTTGTCTCCATCGTTTGGTGTAAGGTCATAAAACTCGGCCTATTTTCATTACTCTGAAAGGAACCTCTTCCTGTCTCCTATCAGTTTGATTACTACAACTCAATGATGATCAACTCAGCGGACGAGGACGGGAACAGCGTAGAGCTGGGCGGAGACTTTCCCCTGGAGGAGAACGAGCACTTCAACAACATGCCGGTGAACACGCTGCAGAGCGACATCCAGATCCCCACCAACGTCTACAACAAAGGTCAGAGGTCACCCTTTACATCCCGAACACTTCCCGTTCCTGCGAGGCTCAGCTTTGCTCAGGATGTTTCTGTCCTCTGTGTGCAGATCCCAACATCCTCAATGCCATCTACAACTCGGAGGCGTTAAACGACATCTTCATCAATAACTTCCAAAAGGATCCAACGCTTACCTGGCAGTTCTTCGGCAGCTCCACCGGCTTCTTTAGGATCTACCCCGGTGAGATTCAGATTTCTTTAACACCTGCCTCATTTAGTTCGGTGGAATCGCACTTGTGTTGGTTTTCCCCCTTGGTGTGGTTTGTTCAGGCAGGTGTCAATGCAGCAATCGCACTCGGATGCGCACCAAAAGCAGACCAAACAAGCGTACGGTACACTTATTTCTCTCACTGAAATAGACTGCGGTCAAGCTTGCCGACACCCCTACAGTTGGAGACCGATGTCGGCAGAGTCTCGGTGAGCAGAGCAGACGTAGGAATGGCGCTCTGCGAAACAATGTCTGAAAATTATTTACATGACGTGAGCTGGTTTGAACATGAGACTTTCTTCCTGGATTTACTTTTTGCTCCCGCTGCAGACACATCTGACCAATGAGCGGAGTGAACGGTCTTGCGTGGTTTGTGGCAGAGGTGGGGGACTCGAGTCGCCTGACTTGACTGGAGTCTGACTCGAGTCGCCAATTTGCGGACTTGAGACTTGCTTGACTTACATTGATAAATGACTCGATTTGACTTTTACTTGGTATTCAAGACTTGAGACTTGACTTTGACTTGAGACTTCTCATGACGACAACTGTCTTTTTAAACTGATTTAAATGTGTAAACTGGGGTAGATCTAAGAATTTCGTATGACTTGACTTGTGACTTGCTTGACTTATAGCCGGGACTCGACTTGACTTGCTTGATTCTCACCACAGAGACTTGAGATTTGCTTGCAACTTGCACATGTGTGACCTACTCCCACCTCTTGTTTATGGTGATGCATTTTTCTCTGTGGGAAAAGTAGGGATGCACAGAATCCAGATTTGTGGGGTTCCGAATACCGAATCCACTGATTAAGATTCTGCCGAAACCGAATACCGAATCCTCGTCCCATCCTCAGTCCATTAACACAGTAAACACATTAATGTCATAATGACTTTCCTTCCTTTGCCGTACCTGAAGTTGCTGCATTCTGGCTGCTGTCTGTAGATTCCTTCATGCTCAGCTTGTATTCTTTCGGATGTTTCATACCAGATGTTGTAACAGCGGTGATGTTGTGTATTGTTTAGGGTCCTCGCCACCACCAGACTAATCAGCATTGCAGATTGAACATGTAGCTGGACTTGAATGGCCTTCTTTTGACTGAAAGTACTGCCAAACAACACTTTTTCTGCTCACCAGTTCCATTTCCACTTTCTCACAGCCTACTGCATTGAACGCTCCACCTACGTTAACACCTTCCCGTAATCAACGACGGCGTCATTACGTCGACCAGTGTAGCGCGCGTAGTGCAAGCGTAGGGTTCTGTTCGGTGGGAAAAAAATCTAAGGTTCGGCAGAAACCGAACCCCGTCAAAAAGCCCCAAATTCCTGCGAATCCAGTTTTGGGTTACGTGATAGCGCCTCCCATCTTTGCACGAACCAAAAAGATTAGAGCCCTGCTGCGCAGGACTGTTTTAATAAGAAAACAAAATAAAACTCCATCCATGAATCTACAGTATATTCCTAACTTGTAGAGTGTGTTGAAACTTTCCGTTTGGTAGATTGTTGTATCTCTGTGTGTTAACTGTAGGTAATGATATCATCAGTGTCATGGTGCTGTGAACTGACTCCATGTGTCCATCTGTCAGGTATTAAATGGACTCCGGACGCCAACGGTGTGGCCGCTTTCGACTGCAGGAACAGAAACTGGTGAGTTACTTCTTATATCTAAACTATAAAATGACAATCACTGTCCAGATGGGAAATATCTCAACAATTCTTGGTTGGATTGTAGGGCAGGGTATAAACTCGCACATCCAACAGTTCTTCTGTGAAACTTGGGAAAAAGGAAAATCCCGAGCTCTGCTGTTGCTAGAGCAAATTAAATAAAACTAAGGTTTCTGTCCCTCTTGTCCTTCACCAAAAATACTCTTGATGAAGGAGCAGAGGGACCGAAACCTTAGTTTTCTTCAATAAACGGTGACGCTACAGCAAAAGCAGAGTGCGGGATTTACCTTTTTTCCAGGGCTAGGTTTAAAAAAAAATTGATTTTCCGTTTCAAATCGATCTTTATTTGAATGGTCCAATATCGATTTATAAAATCCTGAGATAAATCTTTTAAAGGGGTGATAGAATGCAAAATGGATTTTACCTTGTCATAGTTTGGTGGGTAAATAGGACATACATAGAACCTCAAAATCCCATTGACACCTCTTTCCTCTGCAAATCTCAACAAAGCTCATAGTTGACGTCAATTCCTCAACTCCTACTTTATTTGGCTCTAGTCTGTAAATTTGTCAAGCCCCAAAATGTACATTCACCACTGACCTGAGATCAGTTAGTCTTCTGAATCTTGGTTGCCTCAGAAATTGTATTCATTGTTCGTCTGCTATATCATTACTAAATTCACTTCTGAGACTTTTTATGCGAGAAATCTACTATGTAGAGGTCACATATGGGCCGTTTTACGAAAATTGATGGCTAATTGCAAATTTTGTATGACTGTATCGGACTTGAGAAGCTCCACAATCTGCCGTGACAGGTGGCAGCTGCCGGCCGGGTTTGATGCCTTCCCGGTCGGCCTCTTCCCCTTCACAGACCCGCTATATGAACTGGAGCTCTGTCAGGATCTCACACACGAGCTGCGCTGTGTACTTTAGAAAGAAGAAAGTTTGGAAGTTTTTCAAGGATATTGAAAATGAAGCACGGTCGTAAATGCAGTGTTCCAGGTTGTAAAACGGAATAGCCTATTGGCCCAGAGAACAGTGTTTAGAACGAGTATATCGGACAATGGAGCGGGAGTTTGGATCTAATGCAGCGGCACAGAGGACGTGCCTTAAGGGCTTCACTCTCCGCTAAATTTCCGTGCGCTGACTAGCTACAAGGTGAGTTGTGATTCCTTGGTGGAGGTTTTTTATGTCCCAATGGTAAAGTTACAACAACACTAGTTGTAATGAAAGTGTCGAAACTTTGCATTTTGTCTCGGCTGTTTTAGCCCCGCTGCAGCCGCTGCTCGCGCCCGGGCATGTCTGGGCATGTCGGTACTTTCGGAAGTCTATCGGTAACAGACGTGTGTGTGTGTGTGTGTGTGTGTGTGTGTGTGTGTCTGTGCGCAGTTCTGTGTCTGTCTTTCTGTGTGTGTGTGTGTGTGTGTGTGTGTGTGTGTGTGTGTGTGTGTGTGTGTGAGTGTGTGTGGCAGCCGGCC
This sequence comes from Sander vitreus, assembly GCF_031162955.1. Lineage (NCBI taxonomy): Eukaryota > Metazoa > Chordata > Actinopteri > Perciformes > Percidae > Sander > Sander vitreus. The sequence continues at coordinate 3,270,527 of NC_135862.1, forward strand.
AGCTCCGCGGCTCCGAGCCCTGAGCTCCGCCGGCAGCCAGCCAGCTCCGAGCTCCGGACTACATTTGGTAGTCCAGTAACCCAGAAACGGTGACTTTGCCCTGGGTATGGAGCGCCGCGGCCTGCTGCTGTTAGAGCTCCTAAAGTCCGACACGTCTTACCAAATTTGCAATTTGCCATCAATTTTTGTAAAACGGCCCATATTTGAGCTTTAAATCATTTATTTCTCGCATAAAAAAGTCTCAGAAGTGAATTTATTAATGAAATAGCAGACGAACAATGTATGACATTGCAGCGTCTGAAATATGAGACCTGCTGTCTCGTCTCCAATGGATGTGTATGTGCTTCGCAAAACCAATCAGCGCGCAGCTCATCTAAATATTCATGAGCATACCATATTTGGAAGAAACGCTCTTGTTCCAAATAGGGCCATATTCACAGGGTAGTTAAGGGCCCATAGAATGGCAACTGGGCCATTTTCAGCCCAACCAATGTTACATACCCTTTTAGGAGACCAGTGTGAAATACCCTATATAACCATTCTATCACCCCTTTAAGAGTCTCCATTTTAAAGTTA
>NC_135862.1:3276102-3281102 GCF_031162955.1 Sander vitreus
TCTCTCTCTCCCTCTCTCTCCCTCTCTCTCCCTCTCTCTCAGCACTTTAAGTTGCTGGTGGAGACCCTGCATGTTAAAGGAGAAGCCAAGATCAAGAACGCCATGAAGGAATCCTTCAAAATCCTCAGCGAGGTTCGTGTCCCTTAATGATCACAGGAGCAGAGGAAACATGAACTCTTCCTTTAAGTAAATCAGACGTCACAGCTCTCTGTGTGATCACTTTTGTGTGGTGAAAACACACACTGAATATGTGCGAGGCCATTCTCGCGCACACACATAACAAGCATGCACGTACACCACTTTCACCTGGCACACACTACTTTTTTCCACAGAAAGCTATTAGGTTTTCTGCGAGCAAGCTAAGAAGTTGTCTGTAATGTAGGCTAATAATAATAATACAAATAATTTTGTATCTACAGTCCTTATTTCCTGTTGGGTTAATGATCAGTTAGAACCTGTAGTTATGACTACAGTTATAACTGAGGGCAGAGGCCTCTGCCTCTCCATAGCTCTGGGTATTGTGTCCTGCACTGACTTGAGTGTGAGGTCAACTGTGCTAAATCGTGTCTCCCCTCCATCTGTAGCACTGTCTTCGATTATTACGCAACCAGGCCAGATTGTTTCAGATATCTCACCAGTCCGTTAGCAGCAGATATGATCCTATATCCGGCACGTTGTCGGCCAGTGCGGACCGTGGTGAAGGACAGTATTAATTAGGTGATGGAGACCAGAAAGTCTCCTATATGGTTCCAGGGCTTTGATTATGTTGCTGCCTTGATCTGTTACCCTCACTATTCAGCTGAGGGAGCAGCTAGTGTCGAGGTCTTCATTCGGATCCATTTGCGATGGATCTATATAGGCCTTAGTGGTCCCCTAATACTGTATCTGAAGTCTCTTTTATATAGGCCTTAGTGGTCCCCTAATACTGTATCTGAAGTCTCTTTTATATAGACCTTAGTGGTCCCCTAATACTGTATCTGAAGTCTCTTTTATATAGGCCTTAGTGGTCCCCTGATACTGTATCTGAAGTCTCTTTATATAGACCTTAGTGGTCTCCTAATACTGTATCTGAAGTCTCTTTATATAGACCTTAGTGGTCCCCTAATACTGTATCTGAAGTCTCTTTTATATAGACCTTAGTGGTCTCCTAATACTGTATCTGAAGTCTCTTTTATATAGACCTTAGTGGTCCCCTAATACTGTATCTGAAGTCTCTTTTATATAGGCCTTAGTGGTCCCCTGATACTGTATCTGAAGTCTCTTTATATAGACCTTAGTGGTCTCCTAATACTGTATCTGAAGTCTCTTTCCCTAAATTCAGCCTTGGTGCAGAATTACAGCCACTAGAGCCAGTCCCACAATGAGCTTTCCTTAGGATGTGCCATTTCTGTGTCTGTAGCTTTAAATGCTATTGAGGAGGAGAGGGGGGGGGGGCAAGATGGAGGGTGGGCGTGTGGCCTTGACCAACTGTCACTCTGCTCGTTTGAAAGCCATGATGTCTCTCTCTTTCTCATGGGGGGGCCAAATCCTCTGGGCGGGCAAAGCAGAGAAAGGGGAGGTAACCTTTCCCCTTATGACATCATAAAGGGAAGATTCCAGATCGGCCCATCTGAGCTTTCATTTTCTCAAAGGCAGAGCAGGATACCCAGGGCTCGGTTTACACCTACCACCATTTCTAGCCACTGGGGGGCAATAGGCAGGCTGGGGGAACTCATATTAATGTTAAAAAACCTCATAAAGTGAAATTTTGGGACCTTTAAAACATTGTCGGGTTTAAATCGGGCTCGGGCTCATAATTACAGTTACTGTGTCGGGTCGGGCCAGGCTCGGACACAACGTGCACGGGCTCGGGTAGGGTCGGGCTTGATTTCTTTGGGCCTGTTCTAAGTTTTAAGAGGCAGCAACTCAGTACAGAATCGCTGCACAACAGATCAGTCATTGTCTGGCCCTCGGACTGTCCCTGCTTTGCCCGGCCAGTAATCCAGCTTCAACACTAATACTTTGAGTATTGATGGTTCTTATATTTTGTTTCCAATCTGGAGTCATTTGTCTCTGTATTAAAACTCTATGTGTGTGTATGTATATGTGTGTATGTGTGTATCTCTGTGTGTGTGTGTGTGTGTGTGTGTGTGTGTGTGTGTGTGTGTGTGTGTGTGTGTGTGTGCAGGCGAGGACCAACGGTCAGGGCAGCATGTGTAACCAGGCCATCATGCTGATCACAGACGGAGCCATGGAGGACTTTGAGTCCGTCTTTGAGGAGTTCAACTGGCCTGAACGCAGGGTGAGAACGAGCACTGAGGGCCCAGAAAAAATAAGAACGTGCACCATTTATTGAGTTTTCAATCCAACTGCAGTTATGGCAAGACATCCTAGTTCCCTGGGAAGATGAGTCACAACATGTTTGAAAAGTCAGTAATTCTAGCATTCAACCAAAGCACAAAATGATGCCACCATACTGCACACCAACACACACAGGCTGGTGCCGACACGTATGAACTGCGGTGTTTCTCTCTCAGGTGCGAGTCTTCACCTACCTGATCGGCAGAGAGATGACTTTCGCTCAAAACACCAAGTGGATCGCCTGCAACAACAAAGGTGTGTGTGTGTGTGTGTGTGTGTGTGTGTGTGTGTGTGTGTGTGTGTGTGTGTGTGTGTGTGTGTGTGTGTTGGTATACACTGTGTGTCTCTCTGTGTGTGTTCTCAGGTTACTACACACACATCTCCACGCTGGCCGACGTGCAGGAGAACGTCATGGAGTACCTGCACGTGCTCAGCCGACCAATGGTCATCAACCACGACCATGACATCATCTGGACGGAGGCCTACATGGACACTGTGGTGAGCTGAAGCCAGCCAATCAGAGAGCTCAAAGCAGCAGCTCATTATTTACACCAGGAGATTCATATTTTAATCATTTTTGTGTAATAATAATAAAACATTTTATATCTCTCTCTCTCTCTCTATCTATCTATCTATCTATTTATCTTTCTATTTCTCTATATATCTATTTATCTATTTATATATCTCTATCTATCTATCTGTCTATCTTTCTCCGCTGTCTCTTTTCTGTTGTCTCCATCTGTCCTTAATTTATTTTCTTTCTTTCTTTCTTTCTTTCTTTTTTCTTTCCTCAAGTTTTGTACATTTTAAAGTTAAATCTGTTGCACTTTAAGAGAATAAAACCATTTCTGAATTTTCATGTGAACTGCTCCTTTAAGTCAACAACATTGTACAGTCGGCGTTATCATCATCATCGTCACTTCACCTTCACCTGTCTGTCTGCTTCCTCCCTGTGTTTTTTGGACTCATTCTCCCATGATCCTCTGGGCCTTTCCCTCCATCGCTCCGGCAGCTTCCCAAAACCAAGGAGGTAAAGAAGAAGAAGTTGTAGTTTTAGATAAACAGTCAGTTCTTCATCTGGCAGGATTTCACATGTAGAACAAGACTGTTCTCAACCTGTTCGCCTCCAGACTCTCTCAAAGTCCTTACACATGGTTTAACTTCTGTCACTTCTCACTTAGGCCAAAGTGAGTGTAGTGTTTTTAGCTCCAACAGAAAAAATTATCTCCGTTTAAACTAACACGCCCAAACCAAAATATCTCATCAACATTCTGGTATACTGGGCATAAACAGGAGGCAGCGTGGAGACTCCGCCCGCTGCTGGTAATTGCCATAGTAATGTTAGTAGCTTATGCTGCGTTCCAAGCAACCCGTAACCCGTGTTTTCACCACCTTCTGCCCGTGAAAGTGCCCTGGAACGGCAGTCAAACCCCTAACTTACTCCCCGTGAACTGGTACCAGATGGTTGTACTCCCAGTTACAGTTTTTGACGTCACACACACATAAACAACAATGGCGACCCCTGTTGATGCTGTACAGACGCCGCTGATTAACAGAGAGAAATAGAAATAAATAGACAATAAATAGGCAACGTAAAGTAATTCCGCACATTGTAATCAAAACAATACACATACGATTGTGTACAACTACAGGTTATGTTTATTAAATGAAGCCCAAAATATGTCGCCGACTAGAAATCGTTAGTATCAGCTAGCGCTAGCTAACGTTAACGTTATGTAGCCTAACCTGAACCCTGGAACGCTACCAAGTCGTGAGTCGTGACTTGAAGGCGTAACTTACGGGTTTAGGTAAAGAACGGGACAGTTGGTAGTATAACGGTAGTACTTGCTGCTGCCAGATATTATATTATTATATCGATTACTTGTCAACTATTAAAATAATCGCGAGCTATTTTGATAATTGATTGATCCGTTTGAGTCATTTTTTATGAACATGTAAGATCTACACCTTATTGACTTTATGTTCTCATACACATATATGACTCCCTCCAAGCCATTGTCGGACCTCCCGGAGTGTCCTGGCCCTCATGTTGAGAACCGCTGGTTTAGACTGTAGCGATTGTAGTACTTTTACCATCTATGTGTTTTTAAATGTACACAGAACTGCAGTAGTATTACATCGAGTCACCCTCAGATCTGCACTTGTTATAGTTGCATGGAGTTTCACAATAAACATTATATGTGTGAGTAGATGACGAAGAATATGCTTCATATAGAAATTTCAAAGAAACGTGCGTAGATTGTGACTTTGTTTAAACGTGGGGTCAGTTTTCCTACTCAGTGGCAGCCAGTTAGAGAGTTTCATTTGAAATGTCTATCTTTTTAAAAACCTTTTCCTCGGCCCATCATTCGTGTTTGACAGTGTCTGTGTTCTTGAAATAACGACACACTGTGTGTTGAATGTTTTGCTCTGTGTCAGCTCTTCTACACCAAAGCTCAGAGTCTGCTGCTGATGACCTCAGTGGCCATGCCGGTCTTCAGCAAGAAGAAGGAAACGGTCAGTCAGCCGTTCTATCTATCTATCTGTCCATCTATCTCTCTATCTATCTATCTATCTATCTATCTATCTATCTATCTATCTATCTGTCCATCTATCTATCTATCTATCTATCTATCTATCTATCTATCTATCTATCTATC
>NC_135862.1:3286102-3293602 GCF_031162955.1 Sander vitreus
CGCACACTATGCTTGTTACGCACACAGAGGGACATGCAGCAGCACACACACATGCAGAAGATTACAAATAACAAATATTACAATGTGAAATAGTATTATGGAGTTTTGGTGGCATAGTGCTCGTGCCATATATGATCTGCACGCACACGGACCTTTTTTTCCGCCGTTAAACTAGCAAAAGTGGATTCGTACACGCCCTAGTCGCACCTTCTTAGATCATTAAAATAGGGCCCAAAGTCTTGTTTCTAAGCAAAAACTGTTTTTATTTTCACACAATCGAGGGATGTACAATCCATCCTGGAGATGGAAAAAGTCGAATAACCAGCCACACGGGTCTCTTTATTGATTTGTCTTCGTCATTCTGTCTTTACCACACAGGCAGCGAGGTGATTTAAGTTCCTGTTTTGTTTAACGTAATCAGCAGAAGCAGCGCTGGGTCATTAGCATGAGCAGATTAAAAACTGCTGGGTAGTTTAATCTATAATAAATCGCTGAAAAATATCTGCAGATTCAGTTAGTGGTCTGCTGATCAGTGAAGAATGTAGAGACCCAACCAGCTGTTTGATGACCTGTTGGGGATCCAGCTGTGTGTCTGATTCATGCTTCCACAGTTAGGGGTCATACTTTAGCATATGAACATTAGCTCACTAAGAACCTGTGAACCACAATCCCAAACTGTGTACTGAATTGTTTACCTAAGGGACCGTTCGGTATTCATGGAATGGACCACCGGAGGAAAATAAGGGAGGGTCATGTCTTTTTATTCTTTGTTGAGGGGAGGGTCACCCAAAAACTTTTAGTCTAGGAGGTGGAGTCACACACAGCTTTTGTATTCATGAAACAGCAAGTGGCTTATTTGGTGCATATTTTTCCATGTAGCTCTCCGTCTCGACCCCCACTACCAGATGGGTCTGACCCTTATATACTGTCTATGGTCTGACCCATGAGTTTGCTGGGGGGCAGAGGGAGCACTGCTCCCCTGGTGGCTGAAACGGGTAATTGCATTGTTTCAAAAATGAGTGGAATAATTATGTTTGGCATGACCAGACATTTTATAAATATTTTAAATAACAGAAAACAACTAAATGGTGGTAGGTAATACATCTGATTTCATATACTGCTTTAGTAAAAAAAATATTACCTGGCTGACGATGGGAGCAGCAGGACGCAAAAAACGAAAATGACTGTTGTACTATGTCTGGACATCTTGCCGTGCCAACGTTGCAATAAAGGTTTCCTAAATGCCATGTATATAAATGTGATGTCAGCTTACTAACTGATTGCGGGTTTTGTGCAGATTTGGACTTTTATATGTTTATTCCACTTTGTTTAAACGGCGAAGTGGCGAGGCCTCGTTCACCTGTTTGGAGCTGGCTGGTGAACGTGACGCTCGTATCGGCCTTGCTAGATACACCGTATCATTTACCTTTTTGTGGATCTACTGATCGCTGTGCATTACTTTTTTTTCGTGTCATTGGATTACGGCAAAATACGGATCTTTTTTCTTAACGTGTCTTAACGTTTTATGGTGTGATTGCGCTGCGTTTGGAGAGGCATCTCAACAGACTGGAGGTCCAACACTGATCGTTCACTGTTACATTTTAGTTGAATGTAAGTGTCGGGGGATCCCGTCACCGTCCGTCTATTGCGTTCCAGACAGCCGTGCTGCGATTGGATTTCATAAGGGCGGATTGTTATTGTTACAATGTAATTTAAAATCTGCTTTAAAAATAAACATATATGTTTTGGATAATGCTTTGGCAGCTTTACCTATATAGCTAAAATATACAATGACTGAGGAAGCGTAGTGACGAGTCCATAGCATCCAGTTTGTGTGTTGAATTAATTACCCAGTGTGCTTTGCTGAATGGTCTCAATGTTTTATAGTTTCATTTCAGGTGAATACTAGTTAATTAGAGGAGTAACTTAGTATTTGAAGTAATGCAGTAATGCAGGAAGTGTGCATTTAGTTTCCATGCTTATTGTGTTTCCACAACAATGTTAGTGAGTAAATCTACTGAAATGGCCGCCCCACCATAACAGAGGAGTGTGATGTATAAGATGAGAATAGCAGAGGTTAAATCATGGAAGTCATGGTTGTAAAAGGTCATCTGCACGTCTTTTCCAAGTGCTAACCAGTACAGAAGGCATCCATAAATTGATGGGGAGGGTCATGCCTCTTTTCACAATCATTCTGGAGGGTCACTGACATTTTTTTTACTGGCGAAGGGAGGGTCAAGTCTAATTTGACTAAAGATCCCAAAACTCCTCCGGTGGCACTTTATATAAATAACAAACAGTCCCTAAAGTAAACTTCTTTGACTTGTATGCACATCATGTCTTTTTTTTAGGGCTGTCAAAATAACAGTGAGGTCTAACTGTTAATAACAGTTAATTTCGATTAATTAATCTGAGAACAAATAACGCGTTAAAAAAAATAACGCAGATTAATCCATTCCATATCGACGTTTGACCCGGAGCCGTTCTAGCACCACTGGACTGTAAAATGAAGGAGGGAGACGAGAATGTTCTGCCTGGATCATTAATTGGAACATTTACTTGTAAAAATCTTCTTCCTGCCAACCCTGGCTACCGAAATCTGGTGCCACTGATATGTCTGCACTTCTCTCTGATGCTCTGAAACACAAACACCGCTGCACATGACGCTAGTTAACACTATACTCGACAGCAGCTAACGTTAGCCTACCACTAGCTAGTTAACACTATACTCGACAGCAGCTAACGTTAGCCTACCGCTAGCTAGTTAACACTATACTCGACAGCAGCTAACGTTAGCATACCGCTAGCTAGTTAACACTATACTCGACAGCAGCTAACGTTAGCCTACCACTAGCTAGTTAACACTATACTCGACAGCAGCTAACGTTAGCCTACCGCTAGCTAGTTAACTCTATACTCGACAGCAGCTAACGTTAGCCTACCGCTAGCTAGTAGCTGGATTAAACACTGTTACAATGCTGACAGCTAACGCTAAACGGTGTAAAGTGTGACTGTGTTTTACTGTAGAGGATTCAACACCGGGATGTAACAATCTGCAGCTGCCGTCGGAGAAACAACACAGACGGTGCGTTCAATGAAACTGGTAAACTACAGCCTCGTGGTGCATTTGAAGTTATTGTAAATGTCCTTTTCCCATCTGATGGTTCAACAGCAATTTACTAGTGAAATAAGTTATTGTTATACATTATTATTAAATCATTTCATTTTGACCATATGGCCTTAGCAATAAACAAGCCATTCTTTAATGTCACCAACTGTTGTTTAGTACCTTTTTTATTTCTTTTCTTTTTTTACTTTCTTAAAAAGTATCGGTTCAGGCACCGTTAATTATGTATGCGAATAATTTCGATTAGTTAATCACAGAGTATGTAATTAATTAGATTACATTTTTTAATCGATTGACAGCCCTACTTTTTTTAAATATTAGTTTTTCTAAAAAAATCTGAATATATCGCCTTACGCACAGTATCGAAATATATTGCGATATATTGAATCGTGACCCATGTATCGCGATACGTATCGTATCGCCAGATTCTTGCCAATACGCAGCCCTATCCACGGTGACTGACAGCTGCGATCACAACGCTGTTCCCTTCTCCTCCAACAGAAACGCCCCCTGTACCTCGTCAACGACTACTTCTACACAAACATCGATGAGACGCCTTTCAGGTAAATCAGCTGTTTTTTTGCCTTCTCCTTCACTCGCTATCTGCTCACCTTGTTTCGCCTTCTTCTAAAATGTTAGAAACGCTAAACCGAGAACCCAAGACGTTATGAATTTGATGTTGTTTCCTGTTTTGTCAGACAAGAAGTTTCGGCTAGTTTCACTCTGATATTCTGTCCAATAAACCCGTGACCGTTTCCACCGTGTGACATGTGTTGACAGTGTTTGGTGCGTTTGACAAAGTGCAGTGTGAACGCAAACCGAACCAAATAAAAAATACAACAATGTTGCAACTTCAGCCCCGTATCACACCGAGTCCACCGAACTACTGATGTGAAAGTGCCCTAAACACCTAGACACCTAAAAAGTGTCTTAAGTGTGCTTTATATTTAGAATATTTTCAGAGCTTTACCTTGCTGTCAGACGGCCCTCCTCCAGCACGCTGGCAAAGCGAGATATTATAGTGTAACTTAGGTGTTTTAAAATGGTTATTTCGGATTCACCAAAGTCACACAATAACACAAACTAACTAACCGACGGAGGCAGAGGTAGAGCAGCAACTCCCGTGTTCCGCGAGGTAAAATGACTGTTTTTGTCAATGAGTCTGGTGGCTTTGAAGAGAGCAGAGATAACGGCTTCAGTTCCCCGTCGTAAAGGGCCGTCTGACAGCAAGGTAAAGCTCTGAAAATGTCCTAAATATAGCATCCACTTAAACTGATGTTTTTAGGTCTAAAATGCATTTAGCTGCTGCGCCCCTCCACAGGTTACTTAGCTTCTCCAAACTGGGGGCGTCCCAACCACCATCTACTGTGTCATTTAAATTGGATTTAAATGTTACACTCGGTTCCTATCTCAGTCTTCTTTAAATTTGTCGATCGGAAAGATGTTTTTGCCGTCCTTCCTACGGGATTTGGCAAAAGTTTAATTTATCAGCTGGCCCCGACTCATCTTCTACTTCTTCCAGCGTGCGTGCAGTTGAGTTACAACATACGTCACGTACTCCGTCGCTCTGATTGGTTGTAGGTCTATCCGTTGCTCTGATTGGTTGTAGGTCTATCCGTTGCTCTGATTGGTTGTAGGTCTATCCAATTGAGTGTAGAGGCATTTTCTTTCCTGGTTTGGTTGAAACCCGCCCCATAATCACAGCCCAGTGGAGCAGCATCAGACTCATATTCTGAGTATGACCACGTCAGGCTAGTTTTTATGAGTTTTTTGTAAATGAAATACTCCCATACTATATATATCAGCTGGACACAGCTTCTCACTTCTGATCCATTCAGTTGTGTGTGTGTGTGTGTGTGTGTGTGTGTGTGTGTGTGTGTGTGTGTGTGTGTGTGTGTGTGTGTGTGATCTGACCACTTGAGGGCAGTGTTTTACATCATATGTTGTTACAGGTAGAGGGTTTCTCTGTGTCAGCTCTCTTCTGTGTGTGTCTGCAGCTTCGGCATGGTGCTGACGAGGGGTCCCGGAAGCCTCATGTTTATCGGGAATGTTTCCGTGGAAGAAGGTAGGATTTCCCCCACAATTCCCTGCTGCACGGACCTTTCAAATCCGCAGCTGTGTCTGATGCTGTTGTTGGTTATAAAAATACAATGAATAGATCTGTAACAATTCAAAATGTTGCTGTACAACAAATAAAAATTACAATTTAAAAAAATAAAAATAAATAGACGTATTGACGCTTTTAGTCAAATTTAAAAACATCTTTTGGTTACATCATCACTGTCATGTGACCTAGATAATGTAATAACACAAATACACAGCCTATGAAGTAAAAAAACGCCTCTTTATTATAATGAAACATACTTTCTGTCATTTTTGTTGCTATGAACGTGTATCGGGTCAAGTGCCAACAACTAACAGTTGAAATATTACGATTATATTAATCCCAATTCTCTGTCTTACCCCGTCCCCTTAGTTTTGCACGTTCACGACAGAGTAAGGGCTGTCCCAATTCTCGTTTCGATCGAGGGCTAGGGCTAAGGGGGTGGGCTAGATACCCCTTAAAACCAAGCATTTTCACGAGCTTACTTGAAACCAAGAGGCACCCAGAGTCTCATAAATATAAGTATTTTCGGCTTAAATAATTGATTAAAAAAATTACGGCAGTCTTGTTTTGTGCTCTACACAGTCCTGTACATATATAATTGCAACCATGTTCTTAATTGAAACATTTTTAGAAATCGGTAGTTTGCTACGCTAACGTTAACATTGCTGATTTGCACAACAGTCCCGCATTTCTCTGACTAGCCTTGAATGGACTCCATGGCAGCCAGCTAGTGACGATGTATGAAGACGTAACCGTAACCAAGTGGTGTCTCATTTCATAGGGGTATGTTTTCACCCCTAGCCCTTACCACTCAGTTTCGAGGGACAAGGGCTAGGGGTAAACTAAGGGGTAGGGGTAAACTAAGGGGTAGGGGAAGGGGAAGGGGAAAGACAGAGAAATGTGATTCAAGAAATTCAAGATAGCACAATTATGTTAAAAAATAAATACAATTGACAATTATGTAATAATTGAAACAGACCTGGCAATAAATCAGATCAACCCCAGTGTGTGTAGATGGGTGCTGAACATTATAACATAACATATTCATGGATAAAGAAAATATCTAAAAATACAACCTCATCCACTCTGAGGCTGTTAACCACATGTCCTCGGGGAAAGGAAGTAAATGGATGTTTGTATTTGACCTGGCTGAAGTGTTTGTACCTTCCTCCGCAGGCCTGCACGATCTCACCTCCCCAGACCTCAGCATCGCCACCGAGTGGTACGTCTGAACCATGAGCTGACATTCCACACAATATAAGCTTTAATCAGTTCACATATGCAGATGCAGACACATGTTAAAGGTGCCGTAGGTAGGATTGTGAAGATCCAGGACATCAACAACTTCTCAGTCCCTCCCCCCTTTCCCCCCTGAACCCTCTCGTTCTCAGGACGTACTGTGAGACGGACATCGATCCCAGCCACCGGAAGTACTCCCAGCTTCAGGCCGCCATCCGCTACCTGCTGGGCAAGGAGCCCGACCTCCAGTGTAGGTTTTTGACATTTAACATAATGACCCTATAAAATGTCAGACCAGGGTTTCCGCGGGGTCTTAAAAAGTCTAAAAAAAGTCTAAAACTTCAAATCAAAATGTGAGGCCTTAAAAAGTCTTAAAGCTACATTGTGTAAGAATTTTTAGCGGTGAAATTGTATATGACAACCAACTGAATATTACTTTCTAGCCCCTCCCATTTAGAGGTATGTCCCTCTTTGGTTAATGTATTATAAATATGGAGGTATGTCCCTCTTTGGTTAATGTATTATAAAGATGGAGGTATGTCCCTCTTTGGTTAATGTATTATAAAGATGGAGGTATGTCCCTCTTTGGCTAATGTATTATAAAGATGGAGGTATGTCCCTCTTTGGTTAATGTATTATAAAGATGGAGGTATGTCCCTCTTTGGTTAATGTATTATAAAGATGGAGGTATGTCTCTCTTTGGTTAATGTATTATAAAGATGGAGGTATGTCCCTCTTTGGTTAATGTATTATAAAGATGGAGGTATGTCCCTCTTTGGTTAATGTATTATAAAGATGGAGGTATGTCTCTCTTTGGTTAATGTATTATAAAGATGGAGGTATGTCCCTCTTTGGTTAATGTATCATAAAGATGGAGGTATGTCCCTCTTTGGTTAATGTATCATAAAGATGGAGGTATGTCTCTCTTTGGCTAATGTATTATAAAGATGGAGGTATGTCCCTCTTTGGTTAATGTATTATAAAGATGGAGGTATGTCCCTCTTTGGTTAATGTATCATAAAGATGG
>NC_135862.1:3298602-3323602 GCF_031162955.1 Sander vitreus
TGTGTGTGTGTGTGTGTGTGTGTGTGTGTGTGTGTGTGTTTGTTTAACTATATTCGTGGGGACCAGTACACTTGTGGGGTCCCGACAGCAGAGAAGGGCTGTTTGATGGTTAAGACCTGGTTTTAGGATTAGGGTTAGAATGAGGTTCTGGTTAGGGTGAGGGTAAGGGTTAAGGTTAGGCATTTAGTTGTGATGGTTAAGGTTAGGGTAAGGGGCTAGGGAATGCATTATGTCAATGACGGGTCCCCACAAAGATAGTGAAACGTACTGTGTGTGTGCGTGCGTGTGAGAGCATTTAAGTCCGTCCCCCCCCCCCCAATAAAAAAACTAATAAAAATCTAGATTAAAGTAAATTAAATAACTGAATAAGTAGAAGGGAACCATAGATAGGTGGAATATTTTAAACGTTATTGTGATATTTATCTCGTCGTGGCTTTCTGTTTCATTATTGAATTTGCTCATTGATCTACGGTTCCCTTATTAGGCCCATTTTCGAAAGAATGAGAAGAATAGACTGAAACAAATCTTTAAATGTTGGAGAACATGACCGGATGATCGTATAAGGTTTTCTTTGGTTGGTTTTGAATATAAAATCTAGCCGATGTTTATCATAACCCTCAGCTCTACTTGCGAGGCGAGGACGTTTGACTGGATCACGTCGACGTCCTGTAAGTCTGGCTCTTCTTTTAATGCTTTGATGTACATCGGTTCCCTGGCTGCTGTCGGATGTCGTCACGTTGAATTGTGGCCGTCAAATCACGATGTTTTTAATAAGAAAGAAAAAAAATCCAGTTTAGATAAATAGAGAGTTTATTATCTTCCGCATGAAGTAACAGCTTCTGGAGTTGAATTTGAGACAATGTTTCATGTGCTTATCACAGAAAATATGGACAAAGTAAATGACGACACATGGACGTTAGGGTATATGTGAGCTGATACTCTCACACACTTTCGCTCAGCAGCTCTGACTTTCCTTTGTTGGGAATTATTGTTAGTTTGTGCTAGATTGAAAGCTGCTGCAGCTCAAAGCTTGCCCTCTGGGTGGCAGTACAGCTCTAGTGTTGTTTGAAGACAGTTTGACTCGCTGATGGAGCTTGAAGCAGCGTTTCCCTGACCGCTGCAGGACTGTAACAGAGTATAACGTGTCTGTTATCTGGAGGGAATTCGGGGGGAAGTGGGGCGTCCAACCTGACAACAGAGGATGATCTATTTCTCAAAGTACTCATGTTACAGATACACATAAAATACACATAACTGATCAAGAAAACAAGAGATTGTGTGCAGCAAACAGCAGGAGAAATGTCACATTTCACAGATTCACAGACATTTATACGTATATTTGGAGCTTGTGCTTGTTGGGCTCAGATATAAACGACAGACAGCTGGAACGAAAAGTTTTCATTTTTCTAAAGAACGAAACAAAAACACAGAGGAAGGGAAGTAAAAGTGCAGAAGTGCCAAACGGCAGCTTCAAAGGGGGGGTTTACGCGCTGGCTGAGAGATGCAGCGCGGGGAATAGCAATTCACAGAGCATCCATACATTAAAAAAAAAACAAGTGCGCAAGTCTCACATTGTCCGACCTTCCTCCACAGCGCTGCGGAGGAGGAGGAGGGTCTGGCTAGTCCACACGACATTCTGGGATGGGAGAAAAAACATGAAAAACGAGAACAAAGACCCGCTGCAAAATAGCCTCGGGAAGGAGTTTGTTTTGGTGGAACATTTTTTTTTAGAAGATTATTTTTTGGCCATTATTAGGCCTTTTATTGACAGGACAGTTGAAGACATGAAAGGGGAGAGAGAGGGGGGGATGACATGCAGCAAAGGGCCGCAGGTTGGAGTCGAACCCGGGCCCGCTGCTCTATATACGGGCGCCTGCTCTACCAACTGAGCTATCCGGGCGCCCGTGTGATGAGAATTTAACAAAAAAAAAAAGATAAGAAGATGAATATAATTTGATTGTCGGTTCTAGCTTGGAGGAGGTTTCCAGAATCAACCAGAGTTTGGAACACCAGAAGCGGTAGGTGACGGACATCCGGCCGAAAATGAGGGACATCCAGCAGAACCTCCGGCGGAACAGTCCCGTAAATGCAACGTCGTCGACACAGACTACACTTTCACTGACTTTAGTCCACTCCGTTAGCTGTACGACCAGTCCCCCGCCCAGAGGCTTTTCAGCACAATCGCACAGCTGCAGGGTTTCTCCCTCCGGATGTCGTCTCATCACTGATGAGAGCTGAGGAGCGGAAGCAGCCACAGCGTCCTGGATGGATGCGAAAGCTTGGGTCAGAAGCTGCTGATTCGATACCCGTGCACGATGCCGCAGCCCTCTTTGGGCGACGACTCCTCCGGAGACGTCGGCGATGACATTTCCCCGTCCTCCAGGTCCGTGTCGCCTCCGGACTCGGCCATCAGAGGCTGCCCGCGGCTCTTCATCTCCTTCTGGTAGCGTGCCATCAGGGAGGCGTAGACGCAGCCGTACGTCGCCGCAACCACCATCATGACGCACACTGTGCCGCAAATCACGCCCGCAACTATTTGCGTGCCGTGCGCTCGACGGACGCTGACGGGCCTGTAGCGCTGGCGGATGCATTCGTCGTTGCTGCTGATGCGGCCGGGCGGGCACGGAGGACGTGTGGCGTAACCTGGCCCGCCCTCTTTGGTCACGGTCTGCAGGCAGTAGCTGAACATCTCTGCTGGCACGCTGCGGATGTCCCTGCCCTTCAGATCCCCCGGGAGACTGCACTGCATCGCATCTACCTGCCCATCTGTAAGGCAGACGGAGAGGGGAAACAAAGAAAAGACGAGGGGGAGAGAACAGGGATGGGAAAGATGTAGTTAACATGTACATAACTGTTTAAACAATGCCAGACGCTGCATTATACAGAGTTTAAGATACTACACAGACTTCACTACTTTGAGGTTAAACACCCATGTGCGATTAATGTCACTCCTCAGAAGCAGCCCTTTTTCATAATTTTTGTATCATGAAAAAAAACTACTTGCCGGTAGCCGGATTTTTATGATTCCGATGTCGAACCGGTACGTTTAAAACGATTCCGATTCCTAAACCGATTCTTGAAAAACTGAAAAATGACATCATAGACGTAATATGTTTACTAGCGATCACGTGCAGTGAACGGTTAATATGCTTTTACGTCCGTTT
Source organism: Sander vitreus (assembly GCF_031162955.1). Taxonomy (NCBI): domain Eukaryota; kingdom Metazoa; phylum Chordata; class Actinopteri; order Perciformes; family Percidae; genus Sander; species Sander vitreus. The sequence continues at coordinate 3,301,767 of NC_135862.1, forward strand.
TGGTGAGCCCAGAGGGAAAATATGGCATTTTAAAAGTAGCCTACATTTACGGTAGCTAGCTAACGGTAGACTAGAGAGAAAGGGTGATATTTTTACGTCCGTTTCGGAACGCAGAGGGAAAATATTTCAGTCGACACATTAAGAGGAACCGAAATTTGGGTTCTAATCCGGTCCGATTACTACCGGTTGCGTAGGAACTACTGGAGACTCGACCAGCTGAGTCGCAGCGACATCAACAGCTGGCTTAAGTCAAGCTGAGACGGCCGATTCAGACCTCTGCAACATTCTAAAACTTTTCGTCTCGTCACGAATATTTGGTCTGAAATATAACCAAATCACCAAATTCCAGCACCAGTTCCTTTCTGACTGTCTCATCACAGCAAAAGAAATAACTTTTAATGTCATAGAAAGGGACATCGGTTCCCACAACCAAAGCGTGGTTACATGTCCCGACTATTAGACTATTACATTACATCTGGTAAGGATAAGATACGTATTTAAGTACAATATAGTACGATTTGGCAGCCCTTTCTATCATACCTGACACAGTAAAAGTTGTAGAATACAAATACGCACTGTTGTATTTTTAGTGAGTTGAATGAGTAAAAGTAGTAGGTTGAGGAATGGGAAGGGTATGGGGAAAAGCAAGGTCTCTTCTTATGTTCTTTTTGTTTTAATTCTGTATTTTGGCACCAAATGTCCTATGTACAGATTGGTGATTGTAACCTTGCCTTCACTTTCCTACAAAAATAAGCATTGATTCAATTATGTTACTGTCTGTACAATAACCTTTGGCTCGATTAAAAAAAAAACATTCTGGAAAATAGAAAAGATGTAGTGGAGGAAAGAGACAGGCAAGGATTGAGGTCATTATGTTCTTTGATGTCTTTGCTCAGCATCCGTCCATCCTGCAGAGCGGAGATTAATTGCTTAGTTTAGACAGCTTTGAAAGTACTGACTCAAAAAAAAATCGGAAGAAATTTGCTCCGGTACGGTCTTAAAGCCGACTGCCAAACCTATCAAACTTCAGAGTATTTGAGATGTGGAGAGGCCCGCTAACAGCTCTGCTCACCCCTGTAAATCATCCACTCCATCCAGTGCTTGAAGTCTCTCAGCTTGCAGTCGCACTCCCAGGGGTTTCCCGCCAGGCGGAGCTGCTGTAGCCCCACCAGGGGCTCGAAGGTGACTCTGTCCAGGGCCGCCAGCCGGTTGCTGGCCAAGGACAGCCAGGCGAGTCTCCGAAGCCCGTCCAGCATGCCTTTGGGCAGCCACAGGAGGCCGTTGGAGGACAGGTCGAGCCCCCGCAGCCGCCACAGCCCCCTGAAAACGTCCCTGCTCAGGCCAACGCTCCCTTGACTTCCGTTCTGGAGGACTTCTGTGCCGTTGTTGGGGTCAGGGGTCACCAGGCGAACCCCGAGGTAGTTGGCAGAGAGATTGAGGCAGCGCAGGCCGCTCAGGCCCGAGAAAGCCCCGGGCTGCAGGATGGAAAAGTGATTCTGGGAGAGGTCCAGGAGGTCCAGGCTGCTGAGGTTGGACAGGTCGGTCGTGCCCAGGGACGACAGGTTGTTGTGGGGTAGGCGGAGGATCAGAGAGTCCGGGTCCAGCAGTCCCAGGATGGGCTTCAGAGAGAGAAGGCCCACCGCGGAGCAGTCAGTGGTGTTACCGTAGCATGTGCAGACACCAGGACAGCCGTGGACTGAGCCCAGCAGTCCCAGGAGAACCAACACCAGACTGGACAACGCTGCACACGCTGGAAGACATAGGAAACAGATTTTAGAAGGGAGAGACGTTACAACAACACTGCAACAACAACAAGTGAGAAAACTATGTAGAAAATGAAGGAAAGCTAAAGTGTTGAGGCTTTTCTGTTGCCGAAGATGAATCAATGAATTATCAGGAGACCGAGCTGGCGCGATAATAAGATCTTTATTTCAGCAATAAAGATCGGAGTTCAAGTCTGCAGACATACAACTGAACTTAGTGAGCAGTGCAACAATAGTATAATATCCAAAAACCCTCCTTCTTTCAGCCTACAGTTTCTTGGAAGTCATACACAAAAGAAACATTTCTTGGAAATCATATAATGACTCTAAAAGTAAGCCAAATAAGGGCTGATATTTCCACTCTGCCTGACTAACAGCACTAACGGACTTCATAAAAGTGCGTCTCTGCTCTCTCTTCTGTCGCTACGATGAAGCGTCTGTCCGGACTCACCCAGACTCTCCAGGTGACTTCCTCCATACTGGTCCGGGTTCTTCATGTCTGTCACATTGACTCCACGGTAACTTCAGACTCTCATCCAGCTGTCTCCGCACTCTGCCGGTTCACACCAACGTCCAGCTGTGGAGAGCGTCCTGGACAAAAGTAAAAAGGAGACAGCATAGGAGATGTTGTAATGGGAATGTTGAAAAATGGTCCGTCAATCATTTCCTCAATGTACTTCAACAGAGAAACAAGAGGAGTCTTCTGGATGATTTATTGAGACTAAACAACCATAACATGTTAGATATATTTCAACAACAGACAACTAGTGGCTCCAAATATTACCGTAGCCGTCAGCCTCAGTGACCGGTCCTGTGGCAAAGACTACTGCGCGACATATACTGGAGTTTTGAGGCCTGGTACCAGGGTCGAAGATCACTTAGATTTGTTTGTGACCAGGATACGTAGTGAGCGTGTACACTTGAACAATGAACTTTTATTCAGTTTGAATCGAGTCAATTGTATCTACCCAATTTCACAAATTTGCCTGATGGGGCTTTTATAATCTGTAAATCGATGCCCAATCCTAGCAAAGACACCAGACACCAAACTCAGAACGCGTTGCAATGGCAACTGAATTCGTCCGAAGTTCACCCAGAACGTGAAAGTAAACTGATTTAAAAACCGCTTCCAATCGGCTGTACCTTTGGACTTTTTATTCAAAACAACTGACATTTCCGAACACAGGAAGTGTGTGTGTGGTGATGGAAACAAGGAGAGTTATTTGTCTAAGAAAATGAATGGACGACTGAAATGACTCCTTCACTCCTCTAGGATAATAAAGGGTAATCCTTTGTGAGCTTTGTTTAGATTTACTTTGCTCTCTTTCAGCTTTCACAAATCTTTTCTTCCATTCATCCCGTCGCTAGCAAATACAAGATTTACTCCTTCACACACCACGCTTTGCATCTGGACCAGGGATTTAAATGGAGGATTTTCTTTTCCCATAAAGAGTGCAACATGATATACGAGATTAAGTGCAGTATTTGGTGCGCACTGATTAAAAACCATCAACAGCTTAGTCTCCGGCAGAGCTGTTCCATGGTATGTTGGCATCACAGGCCGAGGTTGGGCTGTAATTCACAGCTTTTCGCTTGTCCTCAATCCTTTTTCATTATTTGCCTTTCTCTCTTGGAGAGAACACACACGCTTCATGATTAAGTGAAATAATCCTGTGTTTTCATCCAGCAACACCGGAGAAAAGTCAACGCCAACTTCTGTCTTTTAACGCCCACGCGCAATTCCTGTACGCTGCAGATACAGTACAGCGTCAGCATTGTTTCACACACACAACCGAGAAGAACATTTTTTGATAATTCATTTGTTTTTAATATCGCTATTTTTCCTCCTCCTTGATCTCTCTGGCAGTTATGGGCACTGAGATATGCAGAGGTAAAGAAAAGTACTGTCACTCCATCATCCATCTGTAGCTGCTATAAAGAGCCAGAGAAAAAGCTGCCTCAGGGTCTTTCTTTTGTTGCAGGTCTGTCTTTTGTTCAGTTGGCACAATGATGCCAGTCACTCCTCTGCAGCCCGCGTGAGGCAGCAAGGTGCCTTCAGGCCACAACTGGCCGATTACGAAACGGAAGAAATACAATGCAGGTAGAGAAGGGGGATAATGGGAGGCGAATGTGGCTCCCAGAAGAATATTTGACGTCACTTCACATCATCAGGAGACCAGAAATCAGAAGTGCAAAGTCAGAGCCTTAGCTCGCAGATGACTATGACAAGCACTTCCTCTACATGTGTGCGGAAGATAATGTACAATAAGTACTGATGCTTAGGCTGTCTGCAGACTTTTCTCACCAGAAAAGTCTTAAAGCTTAAAGAAACCGATGTATATTTCCTCAGCAACCAAGCCAGAAGCAACCTTTCTTGACCTTACAGTATGAAGACTTGTTGGACGGTTCCAGCAGACCGTCAGGAAGCTAATTGAACAAAGCGGCCAAACGGTGGAATTACAACTTCCGTGTCTGTCACGTGATGCCCTCTGGCCCAAAAAGACTTTTTCCCAAAGATTAACATGGCAAATACATTTTTTCAAGCATAACAACCCCCACGAAATGACTCTTTTCACATTTCTAGAAGATCCGCACGATTAAATCATTTTATCCCCGTTCAAGTTAGCGAAGAGCTAAACATGAAGTAGCCAGGCTCGGCAGAAGTCTCTACTGCGCCTGCTCTATGGGCCACGCAGTGAGGAAGCAGCGCCTATCACCCGAGGTCATTTTTGGCTCCATGATGGCTTCATGCGCAACTGAGCAACTCTCACAGGAATGAACAAGGCTCCACCCCCAACGCTGTAGCCACGTCCTTGTCATACATCCATTGTAGCCACGTCCTGCGTCCAATGTGGGCGCAGAACAATACTAACATGCTGTGCAAGAAAATACAAATGAAAGAGTCTACAGGCTTAGTAACGCAGATCAGCTGTGAGTGACAGCTGTCAGTCCCATACTACAGCCGCCTGTAAGAGGATGAGCAGAGCCTTTATCAGATCCTAGCGTATCTAATGGGGAAGATGACCTCGGACCCCTCTCGCCGCTGTTGGGAAAACAGATGGACATTGAATCATGTAACACGTTGTGGGAACTGGAGGTAAAAAATAATCTTGTCTTAAATCCTGTAGACCGACGCAGCCGAATAATACGTAAGACACAACACAAAATCCAGAGTTTTTGACTTTTACAACATTGGGCTGCCCCCTCTTTCTAAGTAGACGGCCGTTTTTGTACTTAGTCGACTAATATTTCTTTAGTCGATTAGTCATTTTTTATTCTTTTTAATGCTGAAAGATTTATTTCCAAGAAACTTCTGAGTACATCTCAGTAGGGTTGGGCATCTCAGTAGGGTTGGGCATCTCAGTAGGGTTGGGCATCGTTTTCTGATTCTTTCCTTCTGATTCCGGTTCTCATCGATTCTTGATTCCGATTCTTTGAAGGCTGGAGTTGAAAGCGGGTCACATGCTTATTTCACAAATAAGCATGTGACTTTTTATTTTGATTCAGTGATGGTGTACCGTTCTACAGGTCTTTTTTCAACATAAAACAAAGCAGCACTAGAGCGCTGCTTACTGAGCTCCAAGGCTGCAACACAACAAGCGCCTGGCCGCTACGGAAACCACGACTTGCACATATTAAATTGGGAAGCGATGATCGGATTTGAAACCAAATCCTCTAAACGATTCCAGCAAAGAAACGTTTCTACTGGAATCGTAATTTTCGATGCCCAATCCTACATCTCTGGCTGGTCTACATCCACAACATTTCACTTCCTCAATTGCTCCGGTGGCGCCCAACATTCCGCTGGATGTTGCTCTTTTCGCACCAGATGTGTGTTACCGTAACACTTTCTTTGTGTTGCTATTCTAACCTCTGGTGGATTTGTGAGGACTATGGTTAACTGCTCCTCAGATCTCTGCAGGGTAAATCCAGACAGCTAGCTAGACTATCTGTCCAATCTGAGTTTTCTGTTGCACGACTAAAACAACCTTTGAACGTACACATTCCACCAAAACAAGTTCCTTCAAGAGACTATTTTGCATCGGCACCATTGCTCCATTCGGTGCTTAGCGATTGTGATTGGTTTAAAGGAAATGCTCCTGCGCACCGTTGTGGAGGAAGGTCTGGCAATGCAAGACTGCTCTCTGGTAAACACAAGATTTGAAGTGGTGCTTTTGCATGATTTTTTGTGACTTTGAGAGAATCTGTCGATTAAATCACCTAATTCATTAGTGGACAAAATCGTTAGTCAGTGTTAGTCGACCTAAGAATTTTTTTAATCGAGGACAGCCCTAATCAACACACTCCACACGCCCACTGTTACATGCTGACACACACTCACACACTTCTGAACTTGCAGGCCGAGGACCAAAACAAAAGCAAACGTAGAGGTTTTGGTATGTCATCTTCTGTTTATCAAGAGCTGAAGTTGCTCCCGGCTGCTTCTCCTATCCTCATTCACTAGTATCTTTTGAGCGTGCCCTCTTCGTCTCTGCGCTACTCGGCGTCTCTTTCTTTTGGATTCGTGTCTTCTAAAGACTCCAGCGAGAGCATAGAGGCTGCTGGGTGTCGGTCGAGGACGTCACATTCACCTAAACTCAAACTTTACCCAGCAGGTTTATCTGTGAGTCACACTGTGTTCGTTTTATTTTAGGATGTCAATGATGAAAGATGACGAAGGGGAGGGGGGGATTAGCAGCCTACTCAGGTGCAGATTTTTATGTCGCATCACATCCAAAAGTTGGGTTTCCTGCTCCACTGTTAACACAGTTAACTAATGTTGACAATTTAATGACAGTTTAGAAAATGCTTCCACATTTATAAGAAGCGAGGAGAAAAATATCCATCCTCGTTCCTTCAGTAGTTGATTTTTATGGAGTTTTTGGGAGCAAACAGCCGTCGCAGCCACTTGTTAAAAGCCCCATCAGCCAGATTAGACGGCGCCCACACAGCAGCGGTGGGGGGGCAGATTAAAACTGTGGTTTCAATCCCTGAGCGGACCAGACGCCTGTTTGAAAGTCCAGATGGTGTTGGAACAACCGCTCGCTCTCTGTTTCCTGTTTGGACCGTCGCGTTATCATCACACGTCTGCTGTTTTGTTGAGACTCTAAAGCACATTCACAGGATCTGTTTGCAAATACACAGCACCTCATTTGTTAGCTGATAACCAGCGAGCTACTCGAGGCGAAAAAAGCAATATATCGGGGTCCAACAGTGGCTCTGAACAGCTGTTAATGATATTGGTCTGCTTCTGTTTCTTTTTTAACTCTGAACTGATGGTTTCATCTCTGATCAATCATGATCGATTGTGTGTTTATAGCGTGAAGTAATGATCTGGTGAGCTAAGCGCCATGTTAGCAAAATGGCAATTACCTTTTAGATTTTCAGTTGATACAGTTTGAGTTTCTGTAGCTGGTAATGTTTTTCGTTTGTCCATATTGGTGCTCATGCTAACGTTAACCGTTACATAAAGTGAATGAGTTGTTACGTGGGTTTGGTCAGTGGATGTATTATAATAAGGTTTTTCACAGATGTCTCTATTGTAATATAGCTCTATGAGGAAATACTTGGGCCACGGGGGATTCAGTTTTCATTGCAGTTCCATCGTCGGATACTTGGGAACATGCGGGCGCCATATCCAGCTCTCTTTATACATATATATATATATATATATACTATTCCCGCACCTTTGACTATCTGCTTACATGTCAGATTCAGCCATTGAAATAGGTCTGGTGTTGTCTTCTTGACTGTTGGAAAATCAACTGTACTGATCAGAACAGAGTAGGCAGGACGAATAATGACCACGTCATCGTTTGGTTTCGAAGCCAGAAACATTGTGACAGAAAAATGGCCACAGAACTGTCCACAAGTACGGATGAGATGTACGCAAATGTACGACAGGGTTCCACAATAAGTGTTGCCCGATATCCTGGGGCGAGTAAATATAACAACGCAATTGCCCGTTCGGGGATCATCGTATCGCAATCATTTGATTTGAATGTGACGGTGGCCAAACGAGAATTAAATTGGCCTTGATACGTTTTTTTACGACGGGGTTTTTATCGCCGACGTTTGACATATATCCGATATTTAATGTTTTTTTTGATGTTTTTTTTTTTTCCCATTTTGTTCGACATTTTTCCTCGAAAAAAAAAAAATATTGTATAGGGGTCAGTAAAAATTGACTTTGGGGACAAGTAAAAAAAACTTAACGTGAGCATTAGTCTGGGGAGTCTGCTCTGTATTTCCTACTGCACAAGAGGCGTGATCAACGCGCATAGTTCAAATGACTCTGTACGCAATTGGACAGTCCTTCAACCAATCAGACCAACGATCCGGGTGACGTAGCAGCGACAGCGGCATCAACGGGTTCCTGCGCTTCATTGGCCGCCACGTTGAATGTAAACAAAAAGCTGCTTGGTCGCTTCTCTATCGTCATCGTGTTAAACCCGCCAATAGCGCGCCAGGTGGATCAGCCAGTTTGTGATTGGTCCCCGCAGATTTGTAACAGAAGCAGGATAGATAAACGTGCAGGTTTCCAGCCTGAGCTGCAGGGAGAAATCAACATCGCCGGCAGGTGGCGCTGGGTTTACCCCGTCTAGTAAGCTGCAGTTCCTCTAATGGCCACTAGATGCTGCTCCAGAAATCTTTGGCCAAATTGAAGTGAATGGGATTCCCCCTTCCCCAAATGTTCCGCAAAAATGTAAAGCCATATTATATCTATATATAGAGAGAATGGCTCTCTGCAGCTAATTTAACCTCATCTAACGTGAGTCTTTGTGGCGTTGGATGTTTTTGGAAGTGTGTGTTTGTTGTCTCAACCTATCACCTTAGCTCCACTTCTCATTGATCCAATGCTCCACCAACTGACGAGGATGGCAGCTGATCAGGAAATCCAACCTCGAGGCTTTCGGGCATCCCATGAAAGATCTCTGGAAAACATCACCGATGCCGCCGTTGTGTTTTTACAACTTTTATCACGGCCTCAAGTTGACTCTACCTGTTTGTGGGTCGACATTGTGCTACAAAAAGCAGCAAAACGGACATTTCTTTTCATTTGGAAAAGTTGATTAATATCTCGATTTTAAAACCCAGCTGTTGGTGATTTGGTCACTGAAGTCCTGCCGATGTGTCCCCTGCTTCATCTGCAGTGCATCGCTCGGGGTTTTCTGCGCTCTAACGTGGCATCCTGCTATCTGCGTAATGGCCTCTGACAGGCAGCCCCCCCTTCCTCTCCATTCCCTTCCTCCAAAAGAGCCTGAGAACGATGCAGCCCAGCATTCGGCCCATAAAGGGCCGAGAGCACAAACACACTGCAGCATCCACGCCGAGGCGGGACGAGCGAGGAAAACCACAGAGAGCAAGTAAACAACGGGCACACACACACACACACACACACACACACACACACACACACACACACACACACACACACACACACACATGCTTTTAGACTCTCTCTATTTATGGCAAAGGCATACGCTTGTGCCCGACTTGGCCAAAAGTATGTGGACAGGCGTAGATTCCAGCCATATGTGTTTGTTGAACATCCCGTTCCAAAACCAAAGAGCATGAATCTGCTGCTATAGCTGCTTTCAGAACCTGGCTGCGGGGAGAGAGCCTCAGCGCGGTCCAACACTGCCGTCGGGGGATCAGGACAGAAACACAGTCGGCGCTCCAGTTCATCCCAAAGGTTTCGGACGGGGTTTCAATCCAACTCTGTGCAGACCAGTCGAGTTCTTCCACAGCGAAACCATTTCTGTATGGAGCTGACATTAGTGCGTTGAAACAGGACAGGAGACTAACACAAGCACACGATTCCCTAAAATACCGCGGTGTCAACTGGCAGAAGACTGAAGGGGAGCTAATTTGATAATTAGTAAGCAGATCAAGTCACTTTATAAGCCACTTTTGAACTGTTGTTCAGACAAAGTAAATCGTTTGAAGACATCACCTCGGGTTCTGGGAAACGGGTGCGCTTTTTCACAATTTCTGAACATTTTGTTAACCATTCATCAATGAAAATGATCATTAGTTGCAGGTCAGCGTTCAGATTTTCCTTCATTTTCATTAAGGGGTCCCAAATGAGGAAAAACAAACCAAAAGTACATTAGTACTTAGCAAGTACTAGTAAGTATGTGCATGCAGGACACACACTCTTTATCACTTTCAATGCACGTAACTGTAAATTCAGTATCTACACACGCACACGTACACACACACACACACACACACACACACACACCGCTCACCATCGGCTCTGCTGCTTCAGCCTCCAAACAGAGAAAGAAGACAGAAACTGTTCTTCTTCTGCTTCATCTGCAGTGTTCAGAAGAAAAGATAAAAAAATTAAAAAAAATCGTAACTGAACAAATCTGAAAGCCCCAGAAACCAGACTTTGTCTTCAAGGACAGAAACTGGTCTCGGATTTAACGCCAGCAGCTCGATTCCTCGTTGAAGCCCAGAATCTCAAAGCGTCTGTTAAAACCAGAAACCAGAGGCTGGATTTGGAGTTTTACTCCGGCTTGAACGTCGTCGTCTTCCTCCTCTTCGTCCACATCGCTGCTCCCTCGTCTCTGAGCTCCGTCCGACACACACCCAGCCGCCCAAATGAGGCCGAGCCAGCTTCTGTGTGTGTTCAAGAGAGAGAGAGAGAGAGAGAGAGAGAGAGAGAGAGAGAGAGAAGCTACATGCTGCTGCTAATGGTGTGTGTGTGTGTGTGTGTGTGTGTGTGTGTGTGTGTGTGTGTAAGCGAGAGAGTAAATGTGTTGTACTGAGCGTGTAATGTGCATTAAAGCAGTTTGACAGAAATAGTAACAGCAGAGTGTTGCAGCTGCAGGCTGAGCTCTGAATGGAGAGAGAGAGAGAGAGGGAGAGAGAGAGAGAGGGAGAGGGAAAGGGAAAGGGAGAGCGAGAGAGAGAGAGAGGGGGGGAGAGAGAGAGAGAGAGAGAGAGAGAGAGACTTTGTATGAGAGAGTAGTAATATGTAATGTCTTGTATTTCTTTCCAGGATTGTATCGAACTATACAGACGCTAATACAAAAAGACAATGACAGTGTGCAATGTATACAGTGTACTGTATGGATTTGATTGGTCAAAGGATAAGACTACGACTAAGACCCTCACTGCAAGCTGAGCTACATTGACTCAAGTACAATTTGAAGGTGTTTTTACTTTATATGTATCTGACAGCTGGAGTTAAAATCTGTGACTAAAATGTGCTGCGTTATAGAGGAAACTATCCGTGTCCATCCAATACTTTTGTACAAAGAGGAAAACAAAAGCTGTGTTGAAACCAAACTAATCTCTGTGTTACTAAATATGTCTTGTAGCTGCGTAGATATCTAACGTTGGCAAAAGAAAACATTCATAAATTATACGAATGTAACTTTTTATAGTTTTGGCCGCCGTGCTTCCAGGCGCTTGTTACGTTGCAGCCACGGAGCGCAGGAAGCGGGGCTCTACAGTGTGGCTTTATTTCACATTGAAAAAGCCCGGGAACACTGCAAATCACCATTCAATCCAAAGGAAATCTTCCTCTGAGCTGTGAAATAAGCATGTGATCCCGACCGGAATCGAAAGGAAGAATCGGAAATTGTTAAATTGTTAAAATCTAAATGATGCCTGACCCTGGTCAGCATGAACTCCCTCTTGCACAGCATGAGGTGTTTGCGAGCTACTGACATGAGGTTGTAAAGTAGGATGAGTACGGTGGCCGACAGGGGCAAACGCACTGCAACTTAAAGGTCCCATGGCATGAACATTTCACTTTATGAGGTTTTTTTAACATTAATATGAGTTCCCCCAGCCTGCCTATGGCCCCCCAGTGGCTAGAAATGGTGATAGGTGTAAACCCAGCCCTGGGTATCCTGCTCTGCCTTTGAGAAAATGAAAGCTCAGATGGGCCGATCTGGAATCTTCCCTTTATGATGTCATAAGGGGAAAGGTTACCTCCCCTTTCTCTGCTTTGCCCACCCAGAGAATTTGGCCCCCCCATGAGAAAGAAAGAGAGACACATCATGGCTTTCAAACGAGCAAAGTGGCAGTTGGTCAAGGCCACACCCCCCACACACACCCCCCACCCCCCTCCACCTTGCCCCCCCTCTCCTCCTCAATAGCATTTAAAGCTACAGACACAGAAATGGCACATCCTAAGGAAAGCTCATTGTGGGACTGGCTCTAGTGGCTGTAATTCTGCGCCAAGGCTGAATTTCAGGAAAGAGACTTCAGATACAGTATTAGGGGACCACTAAGGCCTATATAAAAGAGACTTCAGATACAGTATTAGGGGGACCACTAAGGCCTATATAAAAGAGACTTCAGATACAGTATTAGGGGACCACTAAGGCCTATATAAAAGAGACTTCAGATACAGTATTAGGGGACCACTAAGGCCTATATAAAAGAGACTTCAGATACAGTATTAGGGGACCACTAAGGCCTATATAAAAGAGACTTCAGATACAGTATTAGGGGACCACTAAGGCCTATATAAAAGAGACTTCAGATACAGTATTAGGGGACCACTAAGGTCTATATAAAAGAGACTTCAGATACAGTATTAGGGGACCACTAAGGCCTATATAAAAGAGACTTCAGATACAGTATTAGGGGACCACTAAGGTCTATATAAAAGAGACTTCAGATACAGTATTAGGGGACCACTAAGGTCTATATAAAAGAGACTTCAGATACAGTATTAGGGGACCACTAAGGTCTATATAAAAGAGACTTCAGATACAGTATTAGGGGACCACTAAGGTCTATATAAAAGAGACTTCAGATACAGTATTAGGGGACCACTAAGGCCTATATAAAAAGAGACTTCAGATACAGTATTAGGGGACCACTAAGGCCTATATAAAAGAGACTTCAGATACAGTATTAGGGGACCACTAAGGCCTATATAAAAGAGACTTCAGATACAGTATTAGGGGACCACTAAGGTCTATATAAAAGCATCCAAAAAGCAGCATGTCATGGGACCTTTAATGAAACACACAAGCAAATTATTATGCAGTGTTTTTTTTTGTTGCATTTGTTTTCGGGGATTGTGTGCTTTTCTTTTTGCATCGTTTCTGTAATTTGCAGCGCGTTTGTGTATTTGGTAGTGTTGTGTGTATTTGCAGCGCGTTTGCTGAATGCTGCGCATGTGTTGTCAAATGAATGCAGGTGTTCTCTTAATTTGCTTGTTTGCGTGTGTTTCATTAAGTTACAGTGCGTTTGCCCCTGTGGGCCACCGTAGATGAGTGTGTGCGGTGTGTTTTTGTCCCTCGCCGAGAGTGCAGACTGCAGCAGAAACAGTGCAGCTGCAGCGCTGAAGGGCGGGCGATGACGCCGCCGCCGCTGACAGGAAAGGAGGAGGGTGTGGGGGGGGGACAAACAAATGGAATCAAACAGCAGAGCAAAGCCGCAGACCACTGAGTCCGCAGAGAGGCTATTTTAAAAAAAGAATGAAGGAGAGTGATGCCTTATGAGCTTTAAAGGACCCAGAGGTCACAACTCTCTCTGAACACCAAATGCAGCGTCACATTTCTTCACTGTAATACAGCGGTGGAAGAAGTATTCAGATGCTGTACTTAAAGTAAAAGTACTAACACCACACTGTTAAAAAATGCAGTAAAAAGTCCTGCATTGAAAATGTTACTTTAGTAAAAGTATGTAAGTATAATCAGGAAAATGTACTTAAAGTGTTAAAGGAACACGCCGACTTATTGGGACTTTGTCTTATTCACCGTATCCCCCAGAGTTAGAGAAGTCCATACGTACCCTTGGACTCCCATCATGACAATGAATGAACGTGATGGGGGGGTGCCACTTTGTGAATGAATGACACCATTCAAGAGTCGGACCTGATTGGTCCTGGTTAGTCAACCAAACTATTTAAGGTTATGGTTAAAGGTGAATGTGTGAATTTACCTGATGAAGGTCTAAGACCAGAACAGTGTGCGGGACTCTTCTCTAAAGAAAAGTCAATACCAGAGCAATTAAAAACCCAGGATCCGGTCCGCGCCGGCGGCCCCGTTCGTCCGCAGCAGCCCGTCACTCAGCGGCCGCGGCGTTTAGAGGACCAGCGGGGGTCGTTTCCTCTCAGACCAATCTAATCTCTCCAAGAGGGTTTGGTCACTTCAATAATGAAAACTGTTCTTCACACACACTGACACACACACTGACACACACACTGACACACACACACTGACACACACACTGACACACACACTGACACACACACACTAGCACACACATGCGCATGCACACGCACACACTGACACACACACACTGACACGCGCACATGCGCACACACACAAACGCACACGCATGCATACACGCACTGGCACGCACACACACCCGCACACTGAAACACACACACACACTGACATACACACACGCACACACAGACACACACTGCCACACGCACACTGGCACACACACACACACACTGACGCACACACTGACGCACACGCGCACTCACACACACATGAACGCACACACACACTGGCACATGCACACTGGCGCACACGCACTGGCACGCACACACACACACACGCACACACACACACACACTGGTACGCACGCACAGACACACACACATACATGCACACACACAAACACACACACACACACACACACACACACACACACTGACACACACTGACACGTGCGCACACAAACGCACACGCGCGTGCACACACACACTGGCAAGCACACACACCCGCACACTGACACACAAACACACTGACATACACGCACGCACACACAGACACCCACACACACACACACACACACACGTGCATGCACGCATGCACACACACTGGCACACGCACAATGGCACAGACACACACGCGCTGGCACGCACACACACACCCATACACTGACACGCACACAGAGACACACACGCTCATACATGCATGCACAGACACACACACACACACACACGCACACACACACACACACACACACACACACACGTGGAGTCTCTTGTGTGCTGGTGTTATTGGGAAGGCAGAGCAGCTGTAAAAGCTTTTATTTGTGGTTATTGAGCGTTTCACTGACTGCAGGTTCTCCTCCGATGACGCAGTACAGAGAGAGATAACTGCTAGACATTAACGTTGTTACCTTGATTTCATTTGAAGAGACGTCTCATCCTTTTAGATTAAAGGTTTTATCGATGCCTGAAAAATCTGCTTTATATTTTGCAAATAAAAGATTCCATGTATTCCCCCCGAGATGAGGCTGAGGTCTAAACGCCGGAAACTTAAGCATGTAGCAAGTCCCCTTTACAAAGAGATGTTATTTTGTTTTGTACGTGGAGAACAAAATGCTGTGTAATGGTTCAACCAGACTGACGACTGAAAGGGCAGAAAGGGACAGAGATCCCTCTGAGCAGCAGTTGAAGAAGGAGAGACGAAATCAGCAGTCATTGGTAAAAGAAACTGGAAGCTTAGCATCAAATTGTGTGCAGATTTAAACAGGAACAGCTTCCTGTGTCAGTGTCAAGTGCACAATAATGCAGCCAATAACAAGCCGGAATCAACATTTAGCAAAGCTCTGCAAAACGTAGTTAGTCTCGGGTTAGCACTGTTGGAATATCAGATGAACATTTACACTTTGTTTAAACCTCTTCAATCTAGCTGTTGAGGAGACTGCAGAGGGCCCAAAGAAAAACGCGACAACTCAATATTTAGAGCCTAATAACACCGCTGGGCTTCAATAATGATCGAGGGTCACTGATGCTTTTCTGCACTGGAAAACTAATTGAATATGCTGCTGGTAATGGTGTGTGTGTGTGTGTGTTTGTGTGTGTGTGTGTGTGTGTGTATGTGTGTGTTCTTGTTTAACTATATTCGTGAGGTCCAAAAACCGGAAGTCCAGTATACTTGTGGGGTTTTCCCGACAGCTTTGTGGGGCCCAAAATGCTGGACCCCACAAGTTTAAAGGGCTGCTTGAGGGTTAAGACCTGGTTTTAGGATTAGGGTTAGAATGAGGTTCTGGTTAGGGTGAGGGTAAGGGTTAAGGTTAGGCATTTAGTTGTGATGGGTAAGGTTAGGGTAAGGGGCTAGGGAATGCATTATGTCAATGACAGGTCCCCACAAAGATAGTGAAACGCACGTGTGTGTGTGTGTGTGTGCGTGTGTGCGCGAGTATTCTCCCATCATGCAACACTGTGGGGACGTCCACTAAATGGAAAATTGATTCATTTCATATTAAAACTATTTTAAATGTAAATAAAACATGTGGTGTCAAACATCTGATGTTGTTATCTCTGTTCAAAAGTTATTTTGAAGGGAAATAAGAAAACATCAATACAACAGCAAAAAATGCTACTGAATGCTACATTTACTGAAGTAAAATGTATATCGCATTGCACTTTTCTGCTCTTTTTGCACTTGTGGTTGGACGCAAACTACATTTCGTCGTCTTTGTACTTGTACTCTGCACAGTGACAATACAGTTGAATCTAATCTGATCTAAAAATGTAATTTCCACCACTGCATGGTAGTGAGTAAAGTCTTAAAATCGGCACTCACACACATCAGACTCTACACAGATCGTCAGCTTGCTCCTCGTCTACCATTGCCATCTGGCTCCACCACAGATGTATTCTGGGAAATGAAAAAAATGTTTTGTTTGCATTTCTTTTAGCTAAGCTCCGGACGCAGCGACGGTGGCTCTGCTAAATAGTCTCTGGAAGGAACTGATTTTGGTGGAACATTTGCACCCCGCAAAAGAAAACGCCACTTTTATTAAATGAAGTTAACTGTTGACACAATACAGTAACGTGAGCTATTTAAATGAGCTGATACATGGTTAAACCTCATTGGCTCTTACCAGTGTATCTCCGTGTGTACTTCGTCCACAGCAATCCCACCAATCAGTCCCAAAACGTCCCAGTTAGAGAGGAAATGACCTAAACATATTCTTTGTAAAGGGTTATTGTTCCCCAAAGGGAACAGAGTTTGAGAACGGCAACACACAGAGAGCAGAAGGTGAGGGAGAAGAAGGTCAGGCAATTATTCCTGGAAATGTACTTCCGTTGATCCAGACTAGCTTGCTCCTGAATCCTCGCTGTACGTCACTGTGATACTCATAGTAATAAAGCTGCTTCAGTTCAGCACTGAGTAGTCTAGATCCACGACGTTCCACTTGTCGACGTTGCCGCCGGAAATTCCACCGGATGTCTTTCATTTTCGGCCGGATGTCCGTCCCCTTCCTCTGTCTCTGTGTTGGCGTTCTAACCTCCGGTGGATTTGTGAGGACTATGGTTAACTGCTCCTCAGATCTCTGCAGGGTAAATCCAGACAGCTAGCTAGACTATCTGTCCAATCTCAGTTTTCTGTTGCACGACTAAAACAACCTTTGAACGTAGACATGTTCCACCAAAACAAGCTCCTTCCAGAGGCTATTTAGCAGAGGCACCGTGGCTCCGTCCGGCACTTGGCGCCCAAGACGATTGGGATTGGTTTAAAGAAATGCCAATAAACCAGAGCACGCTTTTCTCCCATCCCAGAATGCTGTTTGGACTAGCCAGACCCTCCTCCGCAGCGCTGTGGAAGAAGGTCTGGCAATGAGAGACTAATTACTGAGGGACTGAAGGTGTCATTACCCCGTCTGCAGGGAGCACACGCTCCATCAGCCTCATCACTGTTTACATCCCGTCATTAGCGTCAGGCAGAGGTGAACCCGGGGTCGCATTGATTTCCTGTCCTCCTCCTCCTCCTCCTTTCCCCAACAAACACAGCAAACTGTCCGGCTCTGCAGAGTCCGTCGTGTCCTGCGTCTGTCTTTAATGGGTGTCTGTGTTTTCTATTTTTAGCGATCGGGGTGCAGCTGTCCTTGGAATTGCTGGAAAAGAGGTTCTGGGCCATCGCCAAGCAGGTGACCAGAGAAACTCACTCTTACATATGATGTCCTTTTTGAGGACGTTGACACTTTAACATTAACCATAACTAGGCACGCGCCGGTATGTGATTCTGACGGTATGATAACCTTCAGCAAAAATGTCACGGTTTCAGGGTATTGCGGTATCACAATTACAGCTTCAATTAAATTTTATTTATAGTATCAAATCATAACAAGAGTGATCTCAAGACACAGAGAGTAGGTCTAGACAACACTCTATAATTTACAAAGACCCAATAATTCCAGTAATGCCCCCAAGAGCAAGCATTTAGTGCGACAATGGCGAGAAAAAACTCCCTTTTAGGGAGAATCTGGGACAGACCCAGGCTCTTGGTAGGCGGTGTCTGACGGTGCCGGTTGGGGGTGTGATGAACAGCGGCAATAATAGTCACAATAACGATAATGGAACAGTGACTAGAAATAGTAGCTTTAGTAGTTCATGGCGTAGCAGGGCACTGCAGGGCGTAACAGTTTTTTAATGTATTATTTTAAAATGTCTTGGTAAAAAACATCCCATTAAACATAATGTCTTTTACACACTTTTAACACTGTACACAGTCAGATTCTAGTCAGAATCTGAGTCTGATTCTGCTCCGCTCGGCTGTGATTATGGGGTGTGTTTCAACCGAACCAGGAACTCAATTGGATAGACCTCCAACCAATCAGAGCAACGGAGTACGTGGCGTATGTTAAATTGAACTTTTCCCGAATCCCGTAGGAAGGACGGCAAAAACATCTTTCCGATCGACAAATGCCTTCATCGCGGTTCTCTGTTCCTCTTTTAAAATGAAGGCGCTGTCGATATCTTCTATAACAGACGCGATGGCGAGCATAGTTGCTCCACAACGGATCAAGTCCGGACCGATACTTCCCGACCTCAATTGTTGTGGGCGGGGCTAAGTTCGGCTGCCACCCAGGCTACATAAATGCACTTTTAAATAAACAATTGAACTTTCTTACCAGCTGCTGCGCGTCCCTGTGTGTGCGCGCTGGACGGCAAATGTACAACTGGGTCTGTCTTAAACTAGCAAGTTTAACACTAGTGTTGGGCATTGCGTTGAGCTGCGCCGGGTGCAAGATAGGGCCCTTTTATCTGCAGTTTTTGACATTATAGTGCTGTTATAGTCTACTACTGCCCACTGCTAATTATAGTAGCTGCATGCTAATGCCTGGAAAACCTGTAATCTTGGCTACCAATGTCGTTAAATTCTCCCCAATTCCGGGTCACATTGCTCATGGAATATGTCCGTTTGGGTAGTACTTAGTATAAAAGCCTTTATTGGTGTATTTCACAGTACAAAGTCCTGCTGTATACTCGGTTGAAACCACTGGCTTGAGTCGAGCTGGGACGGGACGGTTGAGACTGCTGCTGCAACTTTTCCCTGCAACTTTCTAAAAAGTTTTTGTCCCGTCCCAAATCGATGGTCTGAACTGGGCTTAAGTCTCCGCAGTTCATCTGCAGTAAAAAATAAACTGGGGGCATAAACTTTGACATCGTTGCATCCAAGTGCTCGTCACACCAGTAAATACAGTTTAGTGGCCAAAAGTCCAACCCCTCAAATACACCGACCTCCAAAACTGGTGTCCACTGGGGTTCTACTATTAACCGGAGGCGACCATTATGGCGGCAACATTTTAGGTCAGGTTGGGAGTGTAAAACTGCTTCACGTAGAAAGAAATCTAAAGCAAATAGTAAGAAAGTCACCAACTTTCCAAGGACGAACAAATCATTTTTTTCTGTGTGAATGTCCAATAATAATCGTCTGGATTCAGAGGTCAGTTTTTTAATTTTCCTTTTGCTTCATTAGGCAGCGGAACCCATTAATTGTGTGCATTAAGTCCTTTTGACTTTTTCATATTAAGATTAAAGAGGAATGTGCACAGAATGAGATATAAAGCAGCTTGATTTGACCTGTTAAAGACCAAAGTAAAGATGAATGTTTCTCAGTCTGCTCTTGAAGAGTTTTCATTATTTAATCAGAGTGGCCTCCGTTTTAATCCTTCAAATTAAAGGAGAGCCTCCGTCTACTAATTCTAAATGGTGTTAAAGGAGAAATCCGGTGCAAAATGAACCTAGGGGTTAATAACATGTGTACCGAGTCGACCGTTCTCATGTTGTTTTCATGCTAATCTAATGTGACCAGTTTTAGCGCAAACCGCTAATTAGCTTATAACGCTAGTCGTCGGGGCGGAGGGTGAAGTAAAAAGAAATCTCTATTTCTACACCACTAACACAAAAGCATTGAGAACTTTGTAAGTGTAGAGACAGTTTATTAAAAGCATAGTTTAGAAAGACAGTACCGCTCACGTATAAATGCGGGCGCCATCTTGGGAAAGCAGTCACGACCAGTCAAACGACAAACGCCGCGCAACCAGTAACCAGTAACAGTAACTGTCTCTATAAACTATCTTTTAAATAAACTGTCTGTACACTTACAAAGTTCTCAATAGAGAAAATAGAGATTTCTTTTTACTTCACCCTCCGCCCTGACTACTAGCTTTACAAGCTAATTAGCGGTTTGCGCTAAAACTGGTCACATTAGATTAGCATGAAAACAGATCCCAGAGAACGGTCGACTCGGTAATCATATGGTATTAACCCCTAGGTTTATTTTGCATTTTGCTTGTTAGCATGCTACATTTAGCCCTCAAAGTCCAGCTTAGTGCTGGACTTTAGCTTAGTAATTATTTTGTGCCAAAGTAGGTGCTGTTTGAAGTTTAAGTTTGATGATGTAGTGACTTTAGGGGCTTGTTGGGGAGCTACTGTGGCCCGTAAACTAACCCACCAAGCTAGCTGGACTCTTCACACACACACACACACACCATAAAAACTAGATGTTGTTGCGGTGCTGGTGTGACTCTGAGTCCAGTGACTCTGAGATGTCCTCAAATTAACTCCAAACACATAACGATTTAGGCACCATCTTGATCTTGCCTCTGGCGCCCTCCTCAGGACAAGCTTGACCTGTTTTCATTTTCACTCCGCTAGTTCTAAAGATCTGATAAAACAAAACTTAATTTTAATCCATCAAACACTTTTGTTTCCTAATGTGTAATGAACATTACAGCCTCCCTGGGACATTCGTTTGACTTCAGACTTTTAATCTTCTGACGAAATGTGTCTCCAGATTTGACATAAGGCTGACCAACTTACACACACGCGCGCACACACACACACACACACACACACTGTGACCTTGCGAGTGCTTCCTGCAGTTGAGTGAAGCAGAGCGGCGGCTGAGTGAGTGCAGATGTCCTACAGAGGTTGATGGTGCAGATAAAATGATTAATTTGAGCCGACAGCTGCGACGGGACACTTTAATGTATTCACAGGACGGCTTCGCTGCTGACTTGAGCCCACGCGATCATCCACGGAGTCGTTTACATCCTGTCACCGCTGATTCACACCTCCACCTGAGGTTCATACACCGTTTCTCCCGTTCAGTGAAAACTAAAAGTCAGTCTGAAACAATCTGTAATTGTTCAGATTACATTTTAAAACATGAAAGTCCGAACCAAGGTCCGGACCAAGGTTCATGTTTTTGTGACATTGTATACATTTGATCCGGTAAGTTTTGGTTTTACACTGCAGTTATGCAAGCGCACTAAAGACTAACTACGTGAGCTGTGTCTCCAGATACTTATAATTGATTGGCTTGTAGACGGGCTTCCCCGTCCTCCCGTATCCTCTCTCTGTGTCGGAGGTTTTTCAACTGACTGCTGCTCTCCCCTACTGACTGCTGCTCTCTCCTACTGACTGCTGCTCTCTCCTACTGACTGCCGCTCTCTCTCTACTGACTGCCGCTCTCCCCTACTGACTGCCGCTCTCTCCTACTGACTGCTGCTCTCTCCTACTGACTGCTGCTCTCTCCTACTGACTGCTGCTCTCCTCTACTGACTGCCGCTCTCCCCTACTGACTGCTGCTCTCCCTACTGACTGCTGCTCTCCCTACTGACTGCTGCTCTCCCCTACTGACTGCTGCTCTCCCTCTACTGACTGCTGCTCTCCTCTACTGACTGCTGCTCTCCCTCTACTGACTGCTGCTCTCTGTCTACTGACTGCTGCTCTCCCCTACTGCCTGCTGCTCTCTCCTACTGACTGCTGCTCTCCCCTACTGACTGCTGCTCTCTCCTACTGACTGCTGCTCTCTCCTACTGACTGCTGCTCTC
>NC_135862.1:3328602-3346102 GCF_031162955.1 Sander vitreus
TTTCCCCCTCTCATTCCCCCTGCTCTGGTGTTTCCCCCTCTCATTCCCCCTGCTCTGGCGTTTCCCCCTCTCATTCCCCCTGTTCTGGTGTTTCCCCCCTTTCATTCCCCCTCCTCTGGCGTTTCCCCCTGTCATTCCCCCTGCTCTGGCGTTTCCCCCTCCTCTGGCGTTTCCCCTCTCATTCCTCCTGCTCTGGCGTTTCCCCCTTTCATTCCCCTTGCTCTGGCGTTTCCCCCTCCTCTGGCGTTTCCCCCTCTCGTTCCCCCCTGCTCTGGTGTTTCCCCCCTCTCATTCCCCCCTGCTCTGGCGTTTCCCCCCTCTCATTCCCCCCTGCTCTGGCGTTTCCCCCCCTCTCATTCCCCCCTGCTCTGGCGTTTCCCCCTCTCATTCCCCCCTGCTCTGGTGTTTCCCCCCTCTCATTCCCCCCTGCTCTGGCGTTTCCCCCTCTCATTCCCCCCTGCTCTGGTGTTTCCCCCCTCTCATTCCCCCCTGCTCTGGCGTTTCCCCCTCTCGTTCCCCCTGCTCTGGTGTTTCCCCCCTCTCATTCCCCCCTGCTCTGGCGTTTCCCCCTCTCGTTCCCCCCTGCTCTGGTGTTTCCCCCCCTCTCATTCCCCCTGCTCTGGCGTTCTCCCTCTCATTCCCCCTGCTCTGGTGTTTCCCCTGTAGTTTTACCACACCTGCTGTCGTAAAATATGG
The DNA here is from genome assembly GCF_031162955.1 of Sander vitreus. Lineage (NCBI taxonomy): Eukaryota > Metazoa > Chordata > Actinopteri > Perciformes > Percidae > Sander > Sander vitreus. The sequence continues at coordinate 3,329,299 of NC_135862.1, forward strand.
TGCTTTATTGCCCAATGTATTACAGAGTAAGCAATATGGGAAGGTCATACAGTTTCGATGAATGTTTTACTCAGACAGAAAATCATTAATTTACAATAAGAGAATATGTTACAGATGTATCGTTGCATTTCAAGTGTTGCATACGGTAACTGAGCCTACTTTGGATGCATGGGCAATTTTAGACTCTTTTTAAGGGGGCTCAAGCCCCTCTAAATTTCATCTCAGCCCCCCTAAAAATTATAATAATAAAATGAAATACATTTTAAATTTAAAAATCAATTGTAGTGCTTCAAGTTAGAGTTTGCAAACTTGTCTGTTAGTGACAGAGGACAAACAATTACAGGTTCAAAGGGCTTGGAACGCCGATGCTACACACCTGTACCCCAGTCAAGGAAAGGGTCAACAGAAACGTAGTGTTGGCCAATCAGAGGAGGTTGTGCCAGACTTTCACCTTTGGCTGAGTCTCTATCTGATCTGTCAGACGGAGAGCAGGAGTGCGTCACATTCTAATCCTAAAGGTCTGATCCTAGAATCGCCTGTTTGGATGTCTCGTGAGCTAAACCGGATAGCGCTGTCACGATGAGCCAAGGCATTTCAAGGAGTTTGTTCTGACAACCAACGTAATAATAACTTTCTTCTTTCCTGTGATGGTCCTGTCCCAGTATCAGCCATAGGTACAGCAGATAACTTCTAAACTAACACGATACAATTAGGCCTTTATAAAGAAATCTCCTGCTTCCCTTTACCTGGCCCCGCTGGATACGCTAACACTGGCTTTTCCGTTGTTACAAAGAAATCTGTGACCCGTCAGAATGTGTTACTGAAAACTATATAAAAACAGCGTTCTTTTCACTGTTAGTCTCGTTTGCTGTTACAGGTCATTTAAGACCATTGTATGAAAAATGACAGAGCTTTAGAAACATTAAAACGTTACATATACCGTATTTTCCGGACTATAAGTCGCTCCGGAGTATAAGTCGCATCAGTCAAAAAATGCGTCATGAAGAGGAAAAAAACATATATAAGTCGCATTTATTTAGAAATTTATTTCACAAAATCCAAGACCAAGAACAGACATTTAATCTGGAAAGGAGAGTTATTAAACTACCCAACAGCCCCCAGAACAAGGGGCTGAATACGGTAGGTGTCCTCTATGTTAACGTAACACATTAACAGTTATTAAACTACCCAACAGCCCCCAGAACAAGGGGCTGAATACGGTAGGTGTCCTCTACGTTAACGTAACACATTAACAGTTATTAAACTACCCAACAGCCCCCAGAACAAGGGGCTGAATACGGTAGGTGTCCTCTATGTTAACGTAACGTAACAGCACTGTTGACGAGCCTCTCCCAGCAGCACGTTGTTCAAGCACCCATCTGTGGACTCCTTCCTCCAGCTCTGGCCGTCTGGATTTCAGCGCGACTAGCTTTCTTTGTTTTCTTCATTGCAGTAAGACTAACCTTTTCTCCAGTCCCTCACAAGTTTCTCTCTCACTCCAAACTCTCGTTCTGCTGCTCGATTACCGTTTCCGGCTGCGTGTTTTACTACCTGCAGTCGCCTGCAGCTTCTTTTCTTTCTCAGTTGTCTTTAGGAGCAGCATATAGTTGTTTGTTAGTTGTTTTCAACATGAAATAACATTTAAAAACATGTTCAATTATATATATTTTGATATATAAGTCGCACCTGACTATAAGTCGCAGGACCAGCCAAAGTATGAAAAAGATCTCCGTTTTTTTCGTTCTCTTTAGCGGCATCTATGCCGATAAAACGTGAAATCAGTCTTAACGGTCAGAATCTGCAGATAAAGTTCTTTAAATCTTTCTTAATTAAACGGGAACACTTTGGCCCGCTCGGTTTACACCTGGTGGGTGTCGGGAGGTTGATGAGTGTTTTTGTCATCCAGAGGTTTCTCTCCACATTATTTAATGTGTTCATAAACAACATCTGGATGGCTCGCAGGATTTAGAGGACAGTTGTGGTCCTAAGCTGTGTGTGTGTGTGTGTGTGTGTGCGTGTGCGTGTGCGTGTGTGTGTGTAGTGCATTAGCAGTGAAATGTAGCAGCTGCTGCACCTGATGACCTAATCTGACCGTGTGCGAAGCTTAACCAGAGCGGAGCGAGCTGCAGGTTGTCTTAAAAAGACTAAAAGACGTTTAGCTTAGTTTGTTCACACATTATTAAAAAAGTCATCATCATCTTATAAACATAGGCATAGATTTCTGGGGGGCGGGGTGCAGGGGCTATGTCCCCCCTAGACTATATCCACGATGTCCCACTTCCGAGATTGCTCCGGTGCCACCGGAAATTCTGCCGGATGTCCCTCTCTTCAGCGCTGTGGAGGAGGGTCTGACTATGTCTGCCCTCCCCCCCCATATTTAGAAGAGGTAGATTTGTCCCTTTCAAAAATAGTAAATGTCAATATCTATAAACGATCTGATGGAAAACAATAATTATGTCTACTTGTGCTACACAAATTGTTATTTATATAGATATATAGGGGGTGGTATAAAGATACTCTACGTAACACTGGTTACACTAAGCAGCATTCTAAATGGGAAAAATATAACTAAAAAAATAAATATAGGGTGTAAAGGCTGATTAATCTACTGCGTTGTGAGGATTTATAAAGTACGTGTGTGCGTCGTTCTAGCAGATCTCTTTAAGGGAATAGCAGAGCCGGTGTGTGTGTGTGTGTGTGTGTGTGTGTGTGTGTGGTAGAGCGAGTGAGAGAGTGACGGGGGGCTTATCAGTCATAAGCGTACAGAATGGGAAGAATTACAATAAGATCTTAAAAGCCTTAAAAAGGTTTTTGAATGATGATAATGTAGATGTTGATTGTAGTGATGTCGGTACATTGTTCCAGAGAGATGGTCCTAAATGTCTTTAGTTGTGTATATCATTTAGACTTTCTAACTACACTCACTGTAATTGAGATAAGTCACATTTTGATTTAGGGTCCCACAGCTTTTACGTATTTCTCCTAAATACAATGACTATTTCTTTTCTCTTGTTGACATTAACGGGCTTCCGTACATCGAAGATATCATTGTGAAGGCTGAAGTGTTGAGTGTGTGTAGACGTGTGTAGACACGTGCAGACTGTGAGCTGTTGTCCATCTGACAGCTGCTCGTTAGCTCCGGATTAACTCAGCCTGTTGGGAGCCATAATACTGAGGATTAATACACACACACGCACACACACTCTTACACACACACACACACACACACACACACACACACACACACACACACACACACACACACACACACACACACACACACACACACTGTGAGAACTGAACCCAAAGCACATTCCTCCTAATTTTAATTTAAACTCATTTAGTAATAAAAACTACGACTTTCAAAATGTCCTCACAGTGTTTTTTCATCATCTTTCTGTCTCTGTGAGGACATTTTCTCAACACACACACACACACACACACACAGTTCATGCCCAACATCTCCGCGTCTGCTAAAATGTTTACTTCTATCATTTCTTTAATCTCTCAGATTGTCGTTGGGTGAAGGATTTAGTGAAGGGGAATCTACCTGTGGTGTTTGCCGGTTCGAGACTCCTGGTGACGACGGCAGCCAGCTGTGCAGCAGCAGCTGGCTGCGCTGAGGTTTAGCTGTCGTCCTGGGACATCTGTCAGGGTCAAACTGACGTCCAGCCTGAGTTACACACTTGCAAATGTTCAGTCCACAGAGGAGCACTGTTCGGTTATCTCGTACGTAATAACGGGTGGATCTGAGCAGGCTGCAAACAAAGAGCTGGAGCAGCTTGTCATGTCTGCGGATCCAATCAGTGAAGAACAGTGACCCGTCTTTAGTCTCTACTCCAAACTACGAACAACTATGTACGCAAGTACGTACGTAACTACGTACACAACTACATAGTTACGTACCCACGCCGTAGATTCCACGCAGAACCATACATCAGGCATAAGTGTACAAAATAGGAAGAATTACAATAAGATCCTAAAAGTCTTAAAGGTTTTTGAATGATGATAATGTAGATGTTGATTGTAGTGATGTCGGTACATTGTTCCAGAGAGACGGTCCTCTGTTTGTATTGGTTCAATTGTTTAGGTTTTCTGAACTTCAGAATTCAAAATATTTGTAAAGTAAATCATACATTTTTTCCGACTTTCTAACTTCTTCACTCACTATAATTAAGATAATTATTCCCACAGCTTTTACGTATTTCCTATAAATACTGGTACAATGAATACGAGTGAAGCAAATCTAACCGGTAATTGCCTATTTTACAAGCATTTGGCAGATAGATGGTGCTCATTTGGAACCCTGCTTGTCAGTGTGAACACACTTATGCACTCAGAATAGCAGGTGTTAATATTGAAGTATGCAAACTGAGACACAGCCCAAACCCACAACCTCGAATATGGCTGCCGGAGAGGGGAAAAAAAACTTCTGACACAAACAAATCTCTGTTACAAAACTATTAGTACGTGTGTGACGTTGTTGAAGTAAAAGAAAATCTAACGTCTACATGCAGCAGCACAATGTTCCGGTGTAACCTTAAAGCCAGAATCATTTACCGTAGAAGCTCATTTTTCATTATTTGCATGTCTGCTGCGTTCCCAGTGGCCTTACTAAGCAGATATTATGATAAAGTGCTTCCTCCGTGTTTTCGCTGAGCTCTGGACTTTACAGGAAGTTTTGTGGAAACACCCAGAATCCTCCCCGGCGTTGGAGCCGCTGTGGTGTGAAGGTGTAGTGCGTTGCAGGGCACGGTAAATATTTAATCAGCAGAGGAATGAAATCGTTGCTGACTAACAGAAATGGGTCATAGTGAGGGAGTGTGGGGAGCCGGCTTTTTATTGGTCGGTTTGATCAATGATGCTGTCTGAGAAGCTGCTTCAGGAGGCCACTGTTCATCCTCAGGTTGGACTCATAAACATGAACTAATACTTGATTTACTTTGTATTTTAATGTTTATTTGCATAGGTACAAGTATGGAGTAGGGCTGCACAATAAATCTTTTTTTTTATTATTATTATTTTAGCGTCATCGCAAAAGGAACTCAGAGATTCTTGTGTTTGTTGAAAAAAAGAAATCAGTAGAAAACTGCACTTTATAACGTAACGGTCATTCTTTTTTTAGTGGTATCTTTTATGGTTAATTCAGTGTTCAATTAGTTCAGTTAAAGAACATTGGGAATGATTTCCTTTTGTTTGTTTTAAATTCAACAAGCAGTTTGTTGTATTTTAGCAAAATACTGAAAGCACTGAGTACACTTCAACAGCGGTTTATTTATCGCGTGCACTGTATAGTGCCGCGCTACGTAGTATGAAGCATAAACCTACAGTACGCCTCACACGACAGGATTCATAGCCTAGGTTCATTTGCAATGCCCGTCCCTAGATGGGTCTTTAAAATTCATAAAACTCAACAACAAATACATAAAAGACATAAAAGTACAAAACACAAACTCAATAGATACATACATTTAGGTCCTATCTTGCACCCGGCGCAGCGCAAAGCCCGACACCAGTGTCTTTGCTAGTTTAAGACCGACGCAGTTGTCAGTTTCCCGTCCAGCGCCCACGTCGTTTAAATAACAAATGCACCTGCGCCCATCTGTGGCCCATGGGCGTGCTGGTCTTACAGGGAGGTGTGTTCAGGTGCATTCTGGGCGTGCTGGTCTTACAGGGAGGTGTGTTCAGGTGCATTCTGGGCGTGCTGGTCTTACAGGGAGGTGTGTTCAGGTGCATTCTGGGCGTGCTGGTCTTACAGGGAGGTGTGTTCAGGTGCATTCTGGGCGTATTGTTATCTTGAGGCAGTGGGAAGTGATCGCACCATTGACCACCAAAAACCTGGTCTAAAGTCAATAGCGCAGCATTTCATTGTTATTTTAACAGAGCATTAGTAAAATGCTCCTAGGCTCGTGCACAGCACGTGCACACTATGCTTGTTACACACACAGGGACGCACAGCAGCACACACACATGCAGAAGATTACAAATACAAATATTACGGTGCAAATCCTCCATCATAACAGCAATGCTCCAAGGTCCAAACGCGCCTGGCTTTTAAAGGGAATGGGAGATGATCTCTGATTGGTTGATTGCATGTTACGCCCAAAACACACCTCTGATTAATGAAGACACTAAGTACAACCCTTTAGAACCATGCGCCCGGCGCACGGACCCTTTTTTCTGCTATCAAACTAGCAAAAGTGGATTTGGACACGCCCTAAACGCACCTGCGCCAGTTTAGGGCGTTAAAATAGGGTCCTAAAACGCAAAACTCAGACAGACTAAAATGGGTTTCATGCTTCTTGCGGTCGGGGCGATGCTGACGGCGCGCATTGGTCTCCTTTAATCCTCTGAGCTAGCTCCACTCTAGTCTCGTATTGCCAGACCTTCCTCCACAGCGCTGCGGAGGAGGGTCTGGCTAGTCCACACAGCATTCTGGGATGGGAGAAAACGTGCTCTGGTTTATTGGCATTTCTTAAAACCAATCACAATCGTTATTGGCGATTACGGAAACCCGGTGCGGCTGCTAAACAGCCTCGGGAAGGAACTTGTTTTGGTGGAACGTGTGCTCGTTCCATAGGCGAAATTTAGGCGTAAACCCCCCCCCCCCAATAATCAAAACTGGGCTTTTGCTGAAGTGTTTGTACCTTTTTAAGGTTGTCATTGCTTTTTACGACATTTTTTGCCGCTTCTTTTAACGTTTTTGTTGCTTTTTTCTGAGTTTTTGAGCTTTTCTCAATACATGCATACATGTCCCTGCACCTCCCTAGATAGTTGGAGATCTCAAACCTCCCCCCCCCCCCTCCCCCAAATGTTGAACCCAAAGTTACTCCCTTGGCTCGTACAAAAGTAGTTTTAGTCGTGCAACAGAAAACTCAGATTGGACAGATAGTCTAGCTAGCTGTCTGGATTTACCCTGCAGAGATCTGAGGAGCAGTTAACCATAGTCCTCACAAATCCACCGGAGGTTAGAACGCCAACACAAAGATAGAGGAAGGAAACAGACATACGACCAAAATGAGGGACATATGGCGGAATTTCTGGCAGCACCGGAGCAATCTCCTAAATGAAACGTCGTGGATATAGACTCAAACTGGGAGCTGACCATCTGTGATTTACTGATACGATGTTTGACTGTTAGCTGTTTTTGTGCTGCTGCAGTCCTGAATATCACTCAGCAGAAACACAACAGACTGCTGACAGAGCGCCTGGCAGCAGTTTTGACCCTGGCTCTTATTTTTAAGTTTATTCCCATATGTTTACCCTCCGCTGCTGCTGCTGCTGCTGCTGTCAGGTAAACAGAGGGTCAGGTTTCGCTGGAAGCAGCATCCGACCGCTAACGCAAACCTGCGAGTCCCTCCGAGGCTGCTGGGAAACTCCCGTCCAGGCATAAAGTGTGTGCAGAGAGCGGCTGAGACAAAAGGCTCTGAATAATTCAGGGACTCTGGTGCTGCTAAGGGCCAGACTTTCAATCACAGGTTAACACTTCACACACTCTGTTTTAAAGGTATAGTAAGTGATGTTAATCCAGTACACTTTTTTTTAATCCAGAAACAACGCTGTCGGTGTGAATAGTTTAGATGCGGAATATTGCGCAGGCCGTTATTTTGCATTTTCGCGTCACGTCCCCGGTGTGTAACAGCCTTAAGTTAATGTCTAAACATGTTTCATTGGTTTTTTTTTAACTCAATTGACGCTTTTTTTCTCGAAAGAAAAATATTTGTTTACAATTGACATCGGGCAAAGTATAATGTATTTTCACTTACCCGACCAGACAAGTAAAAAAGAAAGCGCCCAACGGTTAAACCGTGCTCGTGACGCTGAATGAGTAACACTTCCAGCTCTCTGTGTTTCTTTGCATGTGACTAAATTAGGGCTGCACAATTAATTGCAATTTTATCGAAATCGCAGTATGGACTAGTGCAATATCCAATCGCAGGGGGCGCCATATTTGTTGTTAATGACAAAATATGGGTCAAACCATTCTGAATGAAGTATTGTGGGGCTGCAGAGACGTCCTGGGCCTACAAATCCTATCCAGCAGACTACAGAAAAAAAAACTTTGTGGGCCAACCTCTAGCTCACCCAGTAAGAGCGTGCGCCCCATGTAGGCTGAGTCCTTGGCAGCGGCCCGGGTTCAAATCCGACCTGCTGCCCTTTGCTGCGTGTCACCCCCCATCTCTCTCCCACCTTTCCTGTCTATCCACTGTCACTATCAAATAAAGGGAAAAGCCCTTTATTATATCATTATAAAATCATTAACTATAATGATTTTCATTTTAATTAGGGCTGTCAGTTAAACGCGTTACTAACGGCGTTAACGCAAACCCATTTTAACGGTGTCAATTTTTTTATCGTGAGATTAACGTTCTTTTTGGCCTAGCAAACTTTGTAGTTTATTTCACATGCTGTTGCTACAACTAGTAACGTTAGAAAAACTACAACACCACACCAGATCTAGCTAGACTGAAAACAAAACGGCACGCTGCACACACTTGTTTGGGCTCTCGAGCCGGCCAAAGAGTAGTAGGCTAACGTTACGTTTTGAGTGGATGGCGAGCGTGAGACGCCGAAATGGATGCCAATAAGATTCTAAATGGAAAGTTTACTTTTAAGAAGTTGCCAAATGGTTCCATTGACAAGACCAAAGTGATCTGTGCACACTACTGATGGCCAAGAACACAGCTGATGACCAAGAACACGGCTGATGGCCAAGCACACGGCTGATGGCCAAGCACACAGCTGATGGCCAAGAACACAGCTGATGGCCAAGAACACGGCTGATGGCCAAGCACACAGCTGATGGCCAAGTACACAGCTGATGGCCAAGAACACAGCTGATGGCCAAGAACAAAGCTGATGACCAAGAACACAGCTGATGGCCAAGCAGACGGCTGATGGCCAAGAACACGGCTGATGACCAAGAACACAGCTGATGGCCAAGAACACAGCTGATGACCAAGAACACAGCTGATGAGACCAGTGATGGCTACACAGCTGATGGCCAAGCACACCTGGGCGCACACAGCTGATGGCACACAGTGGCAAGCACAGCTGATGGCCAAGCACACAGCTGATGGCCAAGAACACAGCTGATGGCCAAGCACACAGCTGATGGCCAAGAACACAGCTGATGACCAAGAAAACAGCTGATGGCCAAGCAGACGGCTGATGGCCAAGAACACAGCTGATGACCAAGAACACAGCTGATGGCCAAGAACACAGCTGATGACCAAGAACACAGCTGATGACCGAGCACACAGCTGATGGCCAAGAACACGGCTGATGACCAAGCACACAGCTGATGGCTAAGAACACAGCTGATGGCCAAGAACACAGCTGATGACCAAGAACACGGCTGATGGCCAAGCACACAGCTGATGACCAAGCAGACAGCTGATGGCCAAGCACACAGCTGATGCCAATTCCTTCATTCGTCAAAGCAAGCCGATCCACTTTTCCATGTTGATAAGAGCATTAAAATGAGAAAACATAATGGGACAAAAAGAAATCTAGGGACATTTAGAATAGATAAAAATGTGCGATTAATTGTGATTAACTGTGAGTTAATTATGACATTAATGCGATGAAATATTTTAATCGTTTGACAGCACTAATTTTAATATTTTTCAATGAAAGTGAGAATAAAAACGATCATTCCCTCCAATATCGTGACTCATATCGCAATCGCAATATCAGTCCAAAATAATCGCAATTAGATATTTTCCTCATATGGTGCAGCCCTAGACACAGGCCTGTATTAAGAAAATGTGGTGCCTCAAAGGCAACTAGCTACATCCCCAAAGTCCATTTCTTTGACCAACTCCGGTACCATCTCCCCCGCTAGCGTTACCGTCTCCACAGTTAGCTTCAGCTTCGTCAGCGCTGCTAGTGACCGCAATTCCCCCTGATGTTCTCACCAAAAAACTTTGGATCCCTGGAACATTTTGAATCGTGGCTAAACGTCTAGAGTCCTTGTCTTTCTTTAACTTTCTTTTTGCACAACCACTCAATTGATGTCTTTCCATTAGAGATGGTCCGATACCATTTTTTGCTTCCCGATATCGATTCTGATACCTGAACTTGCGTATCGGCCGATACCAGTGTGTCATATATTTTATTATGTTTTAACAACTGTATACTACTATCTCTGTTTGGATGATATGATGTATAACAGCTGTATACTACTATCCCTGTATGGATGATATGATGTATAACAGCTGTATACTACTATCCCTGTATGGATGATATGATGTATAACAGCTGTATACTACTATCCCTGTATGGATGATATGATGTATAACAGCTGTATACTACTATCCCTGTATGGATGATATGATGTATAACAGCTGTATACTACTATCCCTGTATAGATGATATGATGTATAACAGCTGTATAGTACTATCCCTGTATGATGATATGATGTATAACAGCTGTATACTACTATCCCTGTATGGATGATATGATGTATAACAGCTGTATACTACTATCCCTGTATAGATGATATGATGTATAACAGCTGTATACTACTATCTCTGTATGGATGATATGATGTATAACAGCTGTATACTACTATCCCTGTATGATGATATGATGTATAACAGCTGTATACTACTATCTCTGTATGGATGATATGATGTATAACAGCTGTATACTACTATCCCTGTATAGATGATATGATGTATAACAGCTGTATACTACTATCTCTGTATGGATGATATGATGTATAACAGCTGTATACTACTATCCCTGTATGGATGATATGATGTATAAAAGCTGTATACTACTATCTCTGTATGGATGCGATATTATTACTTTGTTGTCGGTCTGGCTCAGGTTAAACTCTTTGTGAAACATGAACGCCCCAGAACTTCTTCTTTTATTCTGCAGTTTGACAGTCAGTTATAACGGAAAAAGGAACATAAATAAACTACTTTAACGTATTTTTTCTTTAGGGCTTTATTACGTGGTATCGGATCGGTGCATTAACTCCAGTACTTCCCGATACCGATACCAGCGTTTTAGGCAGCATCACTACTTTCCATTTTGGATTAATTTTCTGTAGCCGTTAAAAAAAAACCAAAAAATATATATATTTGCGCGTACTTGTGGACCAACTCAACTCTGACAGATTGGGGAGGGGGAGTGATAGTGGCCATGTAATCTTGATTTATTTATAATTTATTATAATTATTATTATTTTTATTATTATTATTATTGTGAAATTTTTGTTCATGAACGAGTATCAACAATTTGAAAAAAGTGACAATTTACGAAAAATATTTTTAAACCTTGTGTCATGTGGTGCCCCCCCACTGGTTGTGAATGGTTGGTGCCCCTGGGCACTGGCCCACTTGCCCTTATGGATAATCCGGGCATGCCTAGACAAAACTATTAAACTTTGTCCACGTTGTGTTTTTCCAGGTCGGACGCTTCTTGGGCGAGGTGGACGGGTCCGTGATGGCGTCGCTCCTTAAGATGGGAATGTACAAAAAGTAGGACTGACGGACAGAAAGCACTTCATGATGTTAGGAAGTTGTTGAGACATTTGTGAAGACATTTAACGCGGTGACGTGTTACTGACGTGAGTCTGAATGTTTGTCTGTGTGCAGAGTGTCGTTGTTTGACTACCAGGCCATGTGTAAGAACAGTCATCATCACGCCAACAGCGCCCGCCCTCTGCTCAGTGTGAGTTACCATCAACCATACGCAACTTCTGTTAGCTTCACTGACCACGGCTCCAGTTAGTATGTAGTCATAGCAAGTAGGCCTGTAGCAAGTATTACATGATTGTCTTATTGTCAATTTATTTTTAAATAATCACGGTTTCTTTGTTTAACCTCAATTAATTGCTAACATTAGCTAAAGATCCTAAGGCAGTGGTTCTCAAATGGGGGTACGTGTCCCCCTAGGGGTATTTATCCGGTAATTTCCTGCGTCACTGGACCAATCCCAGATGTGGAGCATCGAGGATATAGCCAGAGCCCATCTACGGAGAGCCTGTTCACTCCCTTTTAAGCCCCTTATTAGACGTTCCCTGATATAGACTAGATCAGATGTGACCAGTGATCACCACAAGGTGTCGCCAAATCGTAATCTGAATACTTTAGCCGCGATTGCACCAATCTGTCTATTTTCAAATCACAAGTCAACATTATTATGTGTACTTTAGTGTGTACATTTTCGTAGTATGTGCATTTCCTTTCAAAAACTCTGTAAAGTGTCTTTGAGTGTTGCAAAAAGTGCTATATAAATAAAATGCATTATTATTATGATTATTTATTAATCCCCTCAGGGAGATTGTTGTTACAGTGGCTCAAAGTAAAATGTAGACATAAATAAGAGTAAGAAAAAAGAAGTCAGCAGGTGTGTAAAGTAACAAAGTTAAGGTTTAAAATTAGGTTTAAAAAATAGGTTAAAACAGACAATCCTCAGGATTAAGATGTACTGTAAGCATGTTTTAGTTGGAGCTGTTGTCGTCACTTAGACCAGTGGTTCTCAAATGGGGGTACGTGTCCCCCTAGGGGGACTCTGGAGGACTGCAGGAGGTACGTGTCCCCCTAGGGTTACTCTGGAGGACTGCAGGGGGTACGTCTCCCCCTAGGGGTACTCTGGAGGACTGCAGGGGGTACGTGTCCCCCTAGGGTTACTTTGGAGGACTGCAGGGGGTACGTCTCCCCCTAGGGGTACTCTGGAGGACTGCAGGGGGTACGTGTCCCCCTAGGGTTACTTTGGAGGACTGCAGGGGGTACGTGTCCCCCTAGGGGTACTCTGGAGGACTGCAGGGGGTACGTGACATTTTTTGCAAAGTGTTTTTCAGTTCCAAGGCTCTAGTTACTTGCTTTTTTGAAGTTTGTGTCTCTTTTTTTCAAAGTTTTTGTCACTTTTTTTCAAAGTTTGTCACTTTTTGGAATTTTTGGGCACTTTTGTCGCCCTATTGTTGCCTTCCTTCTTTCTTCTGTGTTTTTTTTCAAGCTTTTTTGAAGTTTGTGTCTCTTTTTTCAAAGTTTTTGTTACTATTTTCGACCTATTCTTGCCTTACGTCCTTCTTCATCAGCATCTAAATGTTCTCCAGGTCCAAGGCTGTTCTTTAGTAAATCTATCGCTGACATCGCTGTATACTACTATCTCTGTATAGATGATATGATGTATAACAGCTGTATACTACTATCTCTGTATGGATGATATGATGTATAACAGCTGTATACTACTATCTCTGTTTGGATGATATGATGTATAACAGCTGTATACTACTATCTCTGTTTGGATGATATGATGTATAACAGCTGTATACTACTATCTCTGTATAGATGATATGATGTATAACAGCTGTATACTACTATCTCTGTTTGGATGATATGATGTATAACAGCTGTATACTACTATCTCTGTATGGATGATATGATGTATAACAGCTGTATACTACTATCTCTGTATAGATGATATGATGTATAACAGCTGTATACTACTATCTCTGTATGGATGATATGATGTATAACAGCTGTATACTACTATCTCTGTATAGATGATATGATGTATAACAGCTGTATACTAAATCTATCGCTGACATCGCTGTATTCTTCCTCTTTATAGAGACTTTTTTTATTCTACCAAAAGTTATTCGTGCTGGTTAGGGGTACATGGCTTAAAGAAACAAAGGGGGAACATTATTGAAAAAAGCTTGAGAACCACTGTCCTAAGGCATGACTGGCAATTGTCGATTTTGTTTAGATGTACCAAATTGTAATTATATAAGTGATTACTGGTCAGACTGTATATTTGTATTATTAGTTAGTTGTTGGCACTTGACCCGACGCTCGTTCATAGCAACAGCATTGGTTTTATGATAATTAAAGGTGCAGACTTCTAAAACTAGCTTTCTGTCATATCTGCTGAAACTGACCCTATGTTCCAGTAGAACTACATGAAGCAGGTCATTAAAATAAATCCAGCTCCTCTGGCTCCACCTACAGCCTGGAGAGAGATTTGCAAAAAGCCACCGCTCCCTGTTCAGATGCACCAATCAGGACCAGGGGGGGGGGTGTCTAACTGTTTAGATGCACCAATCAGGACCAGGGGGGGTGTCTAACTGTTCAGATGCACCAATCAGGACCAGGGGGTATGTCTAACTGTTCAGATGCACCAATCAGGGCCAGGGGGGGTGTCTAACTGCGTGTCAATCACTGCTCATGCACACGCATTCATTCTCCCTTGTGGGGGGAGGGGCTTAGGAATTTGGGGCTTTAGCAGAAAGGGGGGAGGGACTGAGAAGTTGGCGATGTTCAAATTTTTTGGCTAAGTCCTGGATCTTCACAATCCTACCTACAGCACCTTTAAGAGGCATTGTTTACTTCATGGGCCATGTATTTGTGTTATAACGTTATCTGGGTCACATCACAGTGACGATATAACCAAAAGATTGGATTTGTAAACAAAGGTTTGTTTTGTTTTAGACCCAAAAAATGAAAAACCGAACCGTTAATCTATTTATGTTACGAACGTCTGACGATCTTTATTCATTATTCAGTTTAAAACGGAATACATCTTATCATTTTTATTTTAGTTTTTTGATTCTGAGAACAAAAAAAACAGGAAAAGGGCTGTTTTTCATTTTTACGTTTTTGGGCTAAAACAAAAAAATGCTATTTCTTTTATTTCCGTTAATGTTCTTAAAAGACTGCTTTAGTGACTCCACTCTGCATTTTGTCACATTGAAAAGCTCCACAATATTCAAAACCACTTCCTGTATTATATCACCTTGTTTTTCTTTTCCTCCTGCAGCCCTTTTATTGCATCGCTGCGTTAATCAGATGGCTCTTCTCCAACGCTCTGATGTAAGTCTCGACAGCTGTTTTCTGGGTTCATACGTATTGAAAAAACCTGGAAAAGTTATTCCTGTCCTGGAAAGGTTCTGGAAACGTTAAAAGTCCCAGAAAGTTTTGGAAAAGTCCTGGAATTGTTTCTTTAACACAGCATAATAATGATGTGATTAATAACTGTATTTTCACGTCGTCCTAACCTCATCGTTGTATTCGGGGTAAGATATTACGACTCCCACTATGAACTATATACATTATCATTCATTTTATTGTTAAACCTCTGAGGGGAAACTTTTACACAGATTTCTATTCTTATTGTATAATGTCGACTGACGTTTTCAGGAATACATAGTCATGGAAATTTGCCAAAAAGTCATGTAAAGGTCATGGAAAAGTATTGGTTAAAATGCATATGAGCCCTGTTTTTTATTAGTACTGTTAGTCAGTAGTTCGTCAGAGGAAGTAAAAAGGTAAATATTGGGTAAAAAGGCTGCTTGTCATCCAGAGAAACAGCTGGAACCGTGTAGAGTCTTCAAAATCCTAAAAAAAACACAACACATTTTACAAAGGCTATTTTGTGAACACGTTAAATCGTCACAACCGAGTGAAGGTACGATTTAAAGAGCTAAGAAAGGTCAATAAAGGAAAACCAAGAGTTAAATAGATCAACCCGTTCTCACTCCGAACTCGTAAAATACGGACGTCAGCGTCTGAAGCGACGAAAAAAGCGCCCCTCAGCGTGTTTGTATAACGTACCGCGGAGAGCAGCGGGTTTAGCGAGTAGTACGTAAGGCCGAAAATCCGAGTAGGGAGGTTGGTCGGGGGGGTGGATGGGTCAAACACAGGACTTTCACCCAGGAGACCGGGGATCGTGTCCCGCTTGTTTCTTTAACCGTCCCGTTCTTCCCGCGTGTCACGGAAACGTAAGCCCACCCACGACTTTTCCCTAAACTCAACCGTCCCGTTCAGGGGCCAGGAGGGGTGTCTAACTGTGTCAATCACTGCTCATGCACACACATTCATTCTCCCTTGTGGGGGGAGGGGCTCAGGAGACCGTTTTGGGCTTTAGCAGAAAGGGGGGGAGGGACTGAGAGGTTGTCGATGTTGAAATTTTTTGAACAGGAACGTAAGCCCACCCACGACCTTTTCCTGAACTCAACCGTCCTGTTCCCACGTGTCACGGAAACGTAAGCCAACCCACGACCTTTTCCTTAACATAACTGCGTCAAAAGGGACGCCAGTAGTTTAGATAAAGAGCGTTATATGACGCTAAAGGAGACTTTTAGCGTCATATAACAACAACAAAGGCACCTGACCAAGCGTCCGTATTTTACGAGATGGGAGAGAGAAGCTGTTGAATAGATCTATATTTTTTTGTGGTTAACGATGTGTTTTTGTCTCCCGTCAGGTTCCTGCTGGACTTTAATCTCTGTGGTCTCTGGCACTCTGATTACTTTGTGGACGGTAAGATGTGAAAACATGTTAAATGTCGTACACACAGACAGGTGGAAGAAGTGACAATATCACCGGGTAGAAATACTCTGTAAGGCTGTGTTCACACTTGGCGTCTTTTTGAAGCTGCCAGCGTCTGTTTTACCTTATAATCCTACGGAGTAAACCGTGTTTTCAAAATAGTCCTACCGCCACCGCCGACTTCTTTTTTGTAGCTCGGAGCGTCTTTCCAGACCTGATGTTTCCATAACAACAAGAAAACATGGAGTCAGAGCACAGCGAGTTATATGATATGACCGAGTGCTCCCTGTACAGAGAACTGGCTTTGTTTTATCTAACGTTAGTGTCTCTGTCTGTGTCTCTCTCTCTCTCTCTCTCTCTGTCTGTGTGTCTCTCTCTCTCTCTCACTCTCTCTCTCTCTGTCTCTCTCTCTCTCTCTCTCTCTGTCTCTCTCTCCCTCACTCTCTCTCTCTCTCTCTGTCTCTCTCTCTACTCTCTCTCTCTCTCTCTCTCTCTCTCTCTCTGCTCTCTC
>NC_135862.1:3351102-3363602 GCF_031162955.1 Sander vitreus
ATTTTTTCGACATACTATACTATGACTTTTTTTCGACATACTATATTATGACTTTTTTATGATTATTTTTTTGACATACTATACTATGACTTTTTAAAGATTTTTTCGACATACTATACTATTTTTTTATGATTTTTTCGACATACTATACTATGACTTTTTTTTCGACTTTTTTCGACATACTATACTGTCTTTTTTTAATGATTTTTTCGACATACTATATTATGACATTTTAATGACAATTTTGTTCAATCCAAACTTTATTCCAGACTCACCAGAGGGTCCATAGTATAAAGAAGATACAGACATACAAGATAAAAACCACAACAATTCATTATTCAATTAAAAAACATTTATATGTTGGCTCCAGTGTTTTCTGAGGCCTTGATGAGTCCCGAGCACAGCTCTTCCCAGGGCTGGTTAAAGCCTCTTTGATGCTGATCTCTGACTCATCCAAGCGACACATGAAATGTCTTAAAAATGCCTCACATGTAGGGACATTGGAGGACACAAATAGTTGACTGGCACGGTGCCACCTGGGAACCTAAAGTAACAGCCTCATTGCATTAAGCTATTATGAGCCTCCGCATACTACGTCCCCTGTAGCTACACCAAAGATGAGCTGTATACTGTAGGTGAGCAGAAAGCTCTAAATAATGAACATTTTACGTTGACAGAACACATACTGAACTTGCGAAGCAACACATTGCCCTGAGAATATAGTTTACAACTCGTCAATACATCTCTCTGTCTTCATTCTTATCATCGGTGAGAAAATGGCCAAAGTATTTGATTTCCTTACATGTCATGAGAAGATATCACACAAATGAAACTCCTCTACTTCTGACTATCATGACGGTACTATTTTTGGCATTAAATGCAATGTCATAATCTTTGCCGTAATGTGAACAACCCTTCAGTAATTGCTGCAGCCCAGCACTATATGTACTGAAAATGATCAGGTCGTCAGTATATATAAGATCATTGATACGTTTCCAGCAAGACAGCCTGTGTTACACCCATTCAAAGGTTTCTATGGGTCATCCTTATACACATTGAATAAAATAGGAGACAGAAATGGCAAACACCCTTGTTTACATGAAACAATTTCAGTCAAAGGCCTAGAATGCATCAATAAAACATAAATACAGTGGAGTTTTGGGTTCCACATTTTTTTCCTTTATAACATAAATACAGTGCCACGTTTCCATACTTTACCATGACTTTTCAACATACTATACTATGACTTTTTCATGATTTTTCTCAACAAACTCTGACATTTTAGGACTTCTCCTGCACCAAATGTATTCAATAATTTAGTTTAGTTAAGTGAATATAAGTATATGTTTTTATTGTTAACTCTTATGTTGAAATGCTCTAACAGGAAAATGCCAAGGAGTGTGGCGGAGCGTCGGCCATCATCCCGTCGCTCTCAGTCTTCTCGGTGTCTCTGCTTGTCTCGGCGCTCCTCCACCATTGGACGTAAAGAAGGAACCAATCAGGATGCTCCGAGGGAGGCGGCAGAAAAGTAGAACCAAAACGTCAGCACAGGATGTTTTTTTTATTTTATTTTCCACGAGAGACGACGGGACATCTCAGACTTTCTTTCCTGCTGTTCAGACGAGTCTCTTCTTGCTGCAGTGGAGATGAAGGGCTATTTCTTATTTTTTAGACTTGTTTCTCTTTGCTGAACTTGAATGAGGAACAAAGAGTCCTGATTCTGTTGAAACAGACTCGCGTGGACGGACGTAAACAGTGCGGCGAACTGTTGCCATTACACTCAAAGAATGTAGTATCTTTGTAGCTTTTTGATACAGAAATATTGTACACAAAGTAGAGTTTTACATTCAAATGACTTAACAATTTAATAAAAAGAAGTAGGAGCATCAAAAGCTGCCGTACTCAGCACTTTGGGAGGTTAAAGGTCAACAGGAAATACAGTGGGCAAATGTTAGTACAAGTACAAGTTATACACTGAGACGTATACAGTACAGATCATTTTACCTGCAGCTGTGGTTTAAACCTGAGTTTTAATCGTGTGATAGTCAGAATTAATCTGTGCAACACTGTTTTAGATTTAAGCCCAGTTCAGATCAAAGATTCACGACGAGATGAAACCGTTTTAGAACGTCGCAGAGAAAAGTTTCAGCGGTCTGAACCGGCCCGTCTCAGCTCGACTCAAACCAGCTGATGGTGTTACTGCGACTCAGCTGGTGGAGTCTCCAGAGGCTGGTTTTAGGACGTAAGAGACGTCTCCTGTTTCTACAGCCAATAGAGAAGTCAGCTGGTGGAGTCTCCAGAGGCTGGTTTTAGAACGTAGAGACGTCTCCTGTTTCCACAGCCAATAGAGAAGTCAGCTGGTGGAGTCTCCAGAGGCTGGTTTTAGGACGTAAGAGACGTCTCCCTGTTTCAACAGCCAATAGAGAAGTCAGCTGGTGGAGTCTCCAGAGGCTGGTTTTAGGACGTAAGAGACGCTCTCCTGTTTCAACAGCCAATAGAGAAGTCAGCTGGTGGAGTCTCCAGAGGCTGGTTTTAGGACGTAAGAGACGTCTCCTGTTTCTACAGCCAATAGAGAAGTCAGCTGGTCGAGCCAGCTACAATAAAATGATCCATAATCCATTTTTATATGTTACAATCTGTTAACTGGTCAAAATGGCAGATAGACAGAGGCTCAACGAGCGCTCGCGAGCACCTACAGTGAAACGAGCTAGAGAGAGACTGAAGAGAGGGAGCGCCCATCGGCGTTAGAAGAAAGCCGTGAATCAGAGAAATAAAACGTGTTTTTGCCGATTCATCACTAGAAATGTAACTGTAGCAAGCATCTCACTATCACTAACATTATCCACGTTCATATTTAGACGCAACAAATGATATATCCAGCTACAAAAAAGCCTAAAAGTCGGAAGTTAGGACGGAAGTACAAAGAGGCGTTGCTAGGAGATGATGTACCGTCTCACTGGTGTAAACTGGCAGGTTTCAGAACGCTGCAGACCGACGCGTTGCAAGTTTCAACTCGTCTCGTCGCTAATCTTTGGTCTGAACTGGGCTTTAGACTTACAGAGGTCTCCGTTGAACTTGTTCAGCAGCTGGAACTGAAACATTGGATACAAGCAGAGATTGTTAGCGGGGGAGGGGGAAGAGATTTGTTTCCTGGAGCGCTATCGTTTGAATTTTCTGTAAATATAGGAAATGATTCCCGTTATTTTTTTCTAAGGGAATCATCAGGGAAATGTTTGGGTAATTTCAAGGACACGAGAAGTCTAAAGCTCCTTTCACACATCAAGCACTGCAACACTTAACTTCTCTAAAGCCGGTGACACACCAACCCGACGGCCGACCTTCGGCAGAGAAGGCAGTCGGACTGACTGCCTCCCCGAGTTGGCCGGAAAAAGTGCCTCGGAACACACCGAAGCGATGCCGACGGCAGCTGATTGGACGAACGCGTCACGTGGGTCTGGTTTCTCCGGAAATTCACAGCCAGACTGTCATGGCGTCTCGTTCAGAATACGATCTCATGTTGGACTAAAACAGTTCACCGAAACGTGTTTCTGAAAACATTTGAAGAGAGAAATAGGCCGTGCAGCTGCTGAATCTGTCTTCATTTCACATCAACAAAGGTCATTTCAAAAGATTTTCGTCAGATTTTGAGAGGCGTTAGTCAGGCTCATCCCGCTCGTCATTTCCGGGTTAGCTCTCCACCAATCAGATGGGTCATTTGAGTCCGACTGCCGGCAGTGCCCGCCTTCCGACTGAGCATGTCAGGTCGGCCAAATTAAAGCTGACGGCTCCTCCGACGGACGACGGCACGGAACACACCGAACAGACTCGAGTCACTGACCTCGCCAGACTGTCCGACGGCCGATTATCGGGTTAGCGTGTCAGGGGCTTAACATTACCCGGAGAAGCTGTGTGTTGGAGCGGACATTAAACAGTCTTTACCCTGCCGGCTCCCGAGTACAAAGCCTGCCTAATGTCTGGTTGAGCCTGTGTGAGAACAGAGCGGCTGATTGTCCGGAACATAGTGACCGCCGGAGGGCAGCAGGGGGGGGGTTTATATTACTCAAAACATTTCTCTTTTTTTACAGTTTGTTAAAGGGAATTTCTGGTATTTTTAGGGTGTTATTCTCATAATTGTGGCCATTCTGTAACTGTAACATCGTTACTGTTTAACTCTGTTGTAGAGATTTAGGAAACGAGACTCCGCTGAAACAGAATCCAACAATTTGAGAGAATCTTCCTAATAAATTTGACTAAAATCATTTGTAATTACATACTAGTGCTCTACTTCCAGCTAACAGGCAAAAAGAACATTTATTACATATTGTTTCGCCTGTTTTAACAGAGTCATGTTTCCCAAAATCTCTACAGTGAAGGTGATGTTATAATCAAATTGCAGCTCTTACATTTTAAAACTGTACGCTTTCTAATTTTGACATAAAGAATATTAATTGTTCAGCTCTATCTTTACGTTTCCTGACAGCTGGAAAACATAATTCCATTTATATAACGTCCATGTTTCTGTCATTAAACACATCAGCAGGAAAACTCATTTTAAATACACAGTTCATGTACAGGAGGGTTCAACTGACCGCGTGTTTGAGGCCAAAAATAGTTTTTTTATTTAGTCACTAGAATCTCTGAGGCAGCGTTCAAAGACTCCTGGGACACTTAAAGGGTGGGATACACAACCTGGACCCTATATCCCCATGTTTGTGTGTGTAAGTGACTGATAAGAACAACAATCCTTGAAATTGGTCCAGTACTAAGTGTGAACGCTGTGACCGGCAGCCACAGACCGGGCTGCAGTGTAACCCTATAGGACAAATATGCATCGTCCACTAAAAGTGCTCGTTTTGCCGCTGACAGACTCAGATTATTATTCTAATTGTCTGACAACATTATGGAAAGGATCCCTTCAGAGATGTACCTTTAAAACCTCTTTGAGACCTTTCTGTTTAACCAGAAACAGCTCTGAAGTCGCTAGCGCTAAACCCACCAGACTCCATTTAAAAAAACAATACTTTTAGCGTGTATAGAGCCAACATATTTTCACATGTAAATCAGTAAACTATGAGTTTATTTCAACCAAAACTAGAGTTGTGATGCTTGGAAAAGTGGAAAGACGACCGAAAACGGCTTTTCATCGTTTTTTTTTTGGTTCTGTCGACTGTGAATGAAGTGTATTTTACGATGCTAAAATTACTTATTTACTTAATTAGTTTATTTACATGGAGTCTGGTGGGATGTTTTTATGTTTAAAAAAAGGATCTTACTCTTTAACAGAAAGAAAGACCTCCTTAGAAATCCTTTCCATAATGTTGTCAGACACTTAGAATATTAATCTGAGCCTCAGTGTCAAAACGAACACTTTCGTGAAGGTAAATACAAGCTGCACAATAACTCCCAATGTAGCTTGTTTCTCCGCTGCCGACTGCAGCGATCTCGCTTAATACTGGACCAATGCCAAAGACTGTTGTTCCAGCTTTTTAACATCAAGGTGTCGGCCGAACGGTCCTGCTGTTCACATTCTGCCCGAGGGCCCCACCTGCTGGACACCTGCAACAACAACAACATGTGACATTAAGAAGAAAAATCCCGCTGCAGATACTGTTATTAATCACTTCTTGTGTCATTTAGGTGTCGGTCTCAGTTACTTCAGCCAAAGACTTCCAGTCCAGAACATTCTGGATGCTATGCAAACTTTGATTTTATTATTAATGTTTCTGCAAGTTCTGGAGAGCCCATTTCCAATTTTTCCAAATCGAGGCAAAATTTGACCCTTTATCAAAGTTTTCTATTTTAGAAATATGGCTTTCTTTCAACCAAATTACCAAAAATAACTTGGATGCATGCATGTACGTTGTAGGAACCCATACAACATTTTTCGCAGGTATAATGAATGATTACTTTCATGGAATTTTGGGTGATTTTTTTCAGTTTTATAGCATTTGGAATAAAAAAAATAATAATAAATAAGAAAACGATGCAGTTTTTTTTAGCGTAAGTTACCTTAACTGAACAGCTTCGGAGTCATTAGAATGGTTATGTGACTTTTTTTTGGAGTTGAATGGTGGTCGGAGTTGAATGGTGGGGGGCTATATAGACAAACCTGTGGGGGGGTCTATATAGAGAAACCTGTGGGGGGGTCTATATAGAGAAACCTGTAGGGGGAGCTCTATAAAGAAACCTGTAGGGGAGGGGCTATATAGAGAAACCTGTAGGGGGGCTCTATATAGAGAAACCTGTAGGGGGGCGCTATATAGAGAAACCTGTAGGGGGGCGCTATAGAGAAACCTGTAGGGGGAGCTATATAGAGAAACCTGTAGGGGGTCTATATAGAGAAACCTGTAGGGGAGCTCTATAGAGAAAGCTGTAGGAGGAGCTCTATAGAGAAACCTGTAGGGGAGCTCTATAGAGAAAGCTGTAGGAGGAGCTCTATAGAGAAATCTGTGGGGGGGGCTCTATAGAGAAACATGTCAGCAAAAAACGAGAAAACAGCGAAGAAATGGCCCAAACTGCATAGCGCCTCTTCAAACGTACTTCTGAATAATTTTTGGGACGTTATAGTTTCCTGTGCAGCTGCGTCCTCCAAACTGGACTGTATGAATGAATATTCATTTGTTGTATTCATATGGGACCAGCAGGTCAAGCTCTAAAGACATATTTTAATGTCTGTAATTGTAGAAAGAGGCTTTAAATGAGAGCTGAAACCAATCAAATGAGCGGAGTCTAAACGTTAATCCGAGTTGATATTTGACTAATTACACACGGTTTAAATAATCTTTATTCTGCTAACGCAGGTGGCGGTTTGAGAAAAGAACCAGAAGGTGTTTTAGGGAATAAAGACAAAATAATTTCACACATATCAGGACACATTGTTGTATTTTATTTTTAATTTTAGAAGAGATTAACTCGGCTGTAATAAAAGGACATTTTTCACCAAATGCAACAGTAGTCTCATGTATTTATTATAGTTTTTGGACAATAATCGTCTATTAAAAAGGTGCAGTAGGTAAGCCTTAGAAAACTAACTGTCATGGGGTGTAACTGTTCAGATGCACCAATCGGGGCCGGGGGGGGGTGTCTAACTGTTCAGATGCACCAATCGGGGGGGGGGGGTGTCTAACTACGTGTCAATCACTGTAGTGACGCATTCATTTTCCCTTGTGGGGGGAGGGGCTTAGGAGATCTTTTTGGGCTTTAGTAGAAAGGGGGGGGGGAGGGACTGGGAAGTTGTTGATGTTTGCATTTTTTGGCTAAATCCTGGATCTTCACAATCCTCCCTACAGCACCTTTAATAATCATAATAATCAGGCAGAGCTGCACAGATAGTGCTTCTAAGTGAGATTTTTTTTTTTTAACTCTTTTCAGGGGAGCAGATGATGAAAATATTAAAACATAAACTGAGCCCAGCGTTTCCTTCGTTGTTGAGGCTGAACGGCACTTATGTAGCCAGAAAAATGAAGCCTTTAGCCGTGTTGGAAACGGTTCCCGATCACAGAAATAGTTCCCTACATAGTGTGTTCGACATTCTGTAGTGGTGTTCAAATTCTCCCCGGTTACTTTCATTCACTATACAGTCCACTATAAAACACCCACAATGCACAGCTAATCTGAGTGTACATACGACGTAGCCTACGTTTTACTCCCGTGTTGTCTCGTCGGAGGAGGAGAAGCAGCAGAAGTCGCAGCGGAAACCGAAAAGTAAAAACAAAGGAGAGGGCTTTGGTTTCTAAACAGAGGAAATGTAACCTGCAACAAATAGAATATATACAACCTTCTGCTATTCCCCTGAGTGCTCGGTTTGTTTCAGGGACGTATCAGAAGTATTTTAGTTTGGGTTTGTTTACATGATGCCTCTGTCACACAAATAACGGCGCATCTACTGACACAATGTTTTCAGTGCAGTGTCTGAAATCCCGTTTGGTCATTCCCTAGTCTATATCCACGACGTTCTGCTTCTGGGATTGCCGCCGGATTTCACTCATTTCGGCCGGATGTCCGTCCCCTTCCTCTGTCTCTGTGTTGGCGTTCTAACCTCCGGTGGATTTGTGAGGACTATGGTTAACTGTTCCTCTGATCTCTGCAGGGTAAATCCAGACAGCTAGCTAGACTATCTGTCCAATCTGAGTTTTCTGTCGCACGACTAAAACAACCTTTGAACGTACACACGTTCCACCAAAACAAGCTCCTTCCAGAGGCTATTTTGCAGAGGCACCACGGCTCCGTCCACCTCCGTCCGCCGCCCAAGATGATTGTGATTGGTGTAAAGAAATGCCAATAAACCAGAGCACGTTTTCCTCCCATCCAGGAATGCTGTGTGGACTAGCCAGACCCTCCTCCGCAGCGCTGTGGAGGAAGGTCTGGCAAAGCCAGACTAGTCGTTCCCTCTCTAGTTCTCTATTTAATAAACACTACAGTATAAAGGGAATAGTGAGTGAATGAGGGAGCGGTTTCCAACACAGCTTTTGTGTCAATGTCTGAGGGGGATTTGCTCCTTCAGAGACTCAAATATCAATATGAAATGTGATTTTCCCATCAGTCAGTGGGGCTGGTGATGTAGCAGCTTCCTGTCGAGTCATTATCACACTAAATCTAAACAATCATCTACACGTCTTTACACAGCGTCGAGCCGTTTGTATGAAAGAAGCTAAAGCTCAAACTGACCGTCGCTGTGGGGTTTTTTTTTTTTATTTATTTTTTTTACACACCGAGCAGCGAAACATGTCAGTGTCACTCGCTAATTAAAGAAAATCTTCCTGGAAATGTTGTAAAAACAACTGCAGGAAACAAAACTAAATCCACATCTCAAAATATTTAAACCTATAAAAATGTTTTGAAATCTTTTTTTTTCCTTGCATGTTATCAGTATGTCAGTCGGGGAAGAAAACTCCCTTTTTAATGCAATAAATAAGAGTGTGTATCATTTACACATTCAGTTCAGAGTTATTTAAAAACAGTGTCCTGTTGGCTCAGCGTTACGGCGCCTTCCTGTCCGAACGGTGAAAGTGATCGCAGCCTTGGTGAGATTCAAAGATTATTTTTGGGGCTTTTTCCCCTTATTACAAGTGACAGTGGATAGACATGAAAGGGGGTAGAGAGATGGGGGACGACACGCAGCAGAGGGCCGCAGGTCGGACTCGAACCCGTGCCGCTGCAGGACTCAGCCAACATGGGGCGAACGCTCCTACTGGGTGAGCCAGAGGCCACCCCGGCCTTGGTGAGACTCAAAGATGAAAGTAAACGGTACGATTAACCGGAGATTGTACAGAGCCTGGCGGAACGTCATTTAGAGACTTTAATAACTTCATTTGTGTCCTTAAATGACTTTATTCCCCCCCCCCCCCCCTTCCTTCTCTTGTGTCCTTGCATCTCAAACAGAAACCTTTAAACAATCACGAGATATCTCCACGTGTGTCGGGCCAGGGGGTCCATAGTGAGTCTTGTGGGGATGAGAACCTTTCTGTAATGATTTAGTCATTTACGTGTCGGGAAACAAAAGTCAGTTGAAATAGTTGACCCTCCAAGGATCTGTAAAAGTCCATCTTGAGTTGTTGGTTTTTTTTCCTGCAGCGTTTGTTTCTTATCCGAGTGTCCCGGGCCGGCGTCTCTACGCGGCCAGCTGTTTGTCCGGAGTCGGGCCCGCGTCCTCCGCCTCCCCTCCTCTCTCCTGGTTCCAGTCTTTGAGTCCCTCCGGCAGGCTCGTGTCCTCCTCGAAGCTGCCCGTCCCCTCCACAAACTCCTCGTACGTCGACTTCTCCTCGAACGGCCGCGGGCCCAGCAGCTCCAACATGTCCGCCTTGTCCAGGACCTCCTTCTCCAGGAGACGCTTCCCCACCTGAGGGGGAAACAAATCAGGGATTAGAGCCCGACCGATAAAGGATTTTTAAGGCCGATATCGACACAAATATTTGGGGATTTAAAAAATCTCCGATATATATTTAAAAACAGAAATCCAGAAACGGGTAACAAAAACAAACAGATTTCCCTAACATGAGTTATTGTAGTTATTTATGAGTTCTCACTAAAATAATATGATGATGCAGTTTGTTTCATTGTCACAACAGAACATCAAACTATATTAACGTTCTGATAAATAAAACGTATAAAAATACAAACTTTAGATATGAAACTTCATGTTTTGAACAAAAACACAACAAAAATCAGTGTTTTCAGCAGGGAGGTTGCAGAGCGCCCTCTGGTGGACAAACTACGCAACGCCAACACTCAGAACCTTCATTTTTACCCCTTTGATTTACTACCTTTTAATACTTTTTAAAACCCCACAGACACCCTGTAGAACACAAACTTGATCCATTTTGGTCATGTTTTGATTTGGAATTGAACGTGCAGTGTTCCCAATGCATTGATATTATGGAATTAAAAGCTATTCTAAGGATGTTGAGCAGTATTCACTTTCTTAAACACACTGCTATTATTCTGAACACAACTGTACTTAAAACTATGTGTCTGAAGTGTGGAAGTAGGCGGTCTGAGACACAGCCGGAGTCTCTCTTTCCGCCAAACATTGCTACTAAAAACGTTTGAGAAAGGTTGCGTTGGAGGGTCTCACCATCTCCACCAGCTCCTTCTTGTCCTGGATGAGCTCCAGGGTTCTCTGGTACGCCCGCTCCACCAGCTCCCGAACCTCCTGGTCGATCAGCTCCGATGTGGCCTCGCTGTACGGCTTCTCCAGCACCATCTCGCCCTGCCGGGGCAGGTCGAACGACACCTGCCCCACCTTCTCACTCATCCCAAACTGCACCACCTGGAGGGGGCCGGCAAGAAAACACACTCAGGCTACGTCTACACTGCTACGTTGAATCTCAAAATGACCATATCAATTAGAGATATACCGACTGACCGGCCGGTGACCTGAACTGGCCGATTTTCTATAGGCTATAGGCTATATTTATTTTATTTTTATTTGTTATTTATATCTTTAAACATTTATAAATCGGGTTTTAGCCAATTCACGATGCATCGTTACATAGTGAACACAACAACGTAGTAGCATAGATGTAGCCTCAGAAACAAAACGTCTGTCTGTGTGAGTGTGTCTTCCTGTGCATTTGTGTGTGCGTCTGTGTGTGTGTGCGCGTGTGTGTGTCTCTGTGCGTGTGTCTGTCTGTCTGTCTGCGCGCGTCTGTGCGTGCGTGTGTCTGTCTATTCATTTGTGTCTGTCTGTGCGTGCGTGCGTCTCTGTCCATATGTGTCTGTGTGTGGCGTACCTGAGCGTAGGCGGACTGCGTGATCTTCTTCAGGTCGTCCTGAGCTCCGGTGGTGATCTTGCCGAAGAAGACCTGCTCGGCCACGCGGCCGCCGAGCATCATGCACATCCTGTCGAACAGCTGCTCTTTGCTGTACAGGTACTGCTCTCTGGGCAGGTACTGAGCGTAGCCCAGACCCTTCCCCCGCGGGATGATCGACACCTGGACACACACGGGACACACACGGGACATGGGGGTTTCACTTCTTTTCTGCACTGGAAAAACATCAATCCTCCTACAAGAACTAGAGTCGGGTACGGTTCACATTTGAACAGATACTGGCAGGTGGAATTCGGTACCCAACGGTACCTTACTCTCTCTGAGGTCTGGTGCAACATTTCCAGTACAAGTACCAGGATGAAGCCTGACATCTGGCAGGTCACCTTCCACTCTGTGTGTGTTGCTGTTGTCAAAATACGGGAAACATCAAAAACCTCCAAGCTTTATTTTTATTTATTTATTCTACGGCTGTCAATCGATTAAAAAAAATATAATCAAATGAATTACGTACTCTGTGATTAATTAATCGCATACATAATTTTTGCCCGGTGCCTGAACCGATACTTTTGAAGAAAGTAAAAAAACAAAAAGAAGGGTACTAAACAACAGTCGGCGACATTAAAGAACGGCTTGTTTATTGCTAAGGCCATATCGTCAAAATGAAATGATTTATTAATAATGTATAACAATAACAATAACCTATTTCACTAGTAAGTTGCTGTTGAACGACAAAAACAACAACCAGATGGGAAAAGGGCATTTAACAATAACTTCAAATGCACCACGAGGCTGTAGTTTACCAGTTTCATTGAACGCACCGTCTGTGTTGTTTTTCCGACGGCAGCTGCAGATTGTTACATCCCGGTGTTGAATCCTCTACAGTAAAACACAGTCACACTTTACACCGTTTAGCGTTAGCTGTCAGCATTGTAACCGTGTTTAATCCAGCTACTAGCTAGCGGTAGGCTAACGTTAGCTGCTGTCGAGCATAGTGTTAACTAGCTAGTGGTAGGCTAACGTTAGCTGCTGTTGAGTATAGTGTTAAATAGCATCTTGTGCAGTGAGGTTTCTGTTGCCTGTAATGTCCGTTTTCAGAGCATCCTGAAGAGAAGCGCAGACATATCAGTGGCACCGAAATGAGGTCAAACGTCAATATGGAATGGATTAATCTGCGTTAATTTTTTTAATGCGTTATTTGTTCTCAGATTAATTAATCGAAATGAATGCGTT
>NC_135862.1:3368602-3378602 GCF_031162955.1 Sander vitreus
CTGAAGCGAGTCATCCAGCGGAGATTTGCCGGCGTGTAAACGCAAACCTCTTGGTACTACAGTAATACTGGTACTGGCCAAGTTCAGATAGATCATAACGTCAGTGTTAGCATCGCTAAGCCTCTGTCCTGACTGACAGGTCGTAGAGCATCCCCTGCTTTATCGTCTGTTTTTAAGTAAATGGGACCATCATTTACTAAATGAACATCATGTTGTGTTGAAGTGCAGCAGTGGTCAGGTGGTAGTGTGTGTGCCTAACAATCAGAAGGTTGGCTGTTTGATTCCAGCCGAGAAAGGGTTTGAATCCCGCAAATCGCCGCTTGGTTATATCTTACGCTGGCAGTAGCTCAGTCCGCAGGGAGTTGGGTTGGGAACCGGAAGGTCACCCGTTCAAGTCCCCGTACGGAGTGTGGGCTGGTAGCTGAGCACTGCCAATGTGCTCTTGAGCAAAGCATCGAACTTTTGTAGAGCCCCCAAAAGGAGAAGGTGGATCATCTCAGGAATAATGTTGAATATGTTCAGAGGGTAAACACACGTCTCTATCTGTAGTAACAGATGACTCCTTCAGTTTCACCAATCAGCTCTTTACCTATGTAGATCTGTCTGTCGAAGCGTCCCGGTCTCATCAGTGCAGGATCCAGGATGTCGGGTCTGTTGGTTCCGGCCAAAACCACCACATTAGTCGCAGTGTTAAAACCTGCAAAGCAAAAAACTGTAGCTGTTGTTATAGCAACAAAAGACGCTCTCGGCTGCTTTTTGGAACCTCAATGCTAGCAGCTTCTCTTTTTTTTTTAAGATTATTTTTTGGGGCTTTTTTCCCCCTTTATTTGAAAGTGATAGACATGAAAGGGGGAGAGAGATGGGGGATGACACGCAGCAAAGGGCAGCAGGTCAGATTCAACAAACCCTGTGCCGCTGCAGGACTCAGCCAAGGTGGGGCGAACGCTCTTACTGGGTGAGCTAGAGGCCGCCCTTTCTTCTCTTTTTTTAACCACAAAAGCGCCATAGTCAACTTTTTTGTGTGTGATCAAGTGTGATCATGGCCTTAGACCTTAAAGTGCTCATAGTATACTTTTGGGCTTTTTCCCCCTTTCCTTTATTGTGTTATATATATATATATATTTTTTTTTTTTTGCACGTTATAGGTTTACAAACTGAAAAAGCCCAAAGTCCCCCCCCCCCCAAACAGACTTACCAACTCCAACAGAAAACACTGTTCACAAACTGCTCCAAACAGCTCTGTTGTAGTCCAGCCTTTACTTCAGAGACAAACGTGGTCACTTTGTAACACACGTTATAATGCTCGCCTAGCTGCTAGCATGGCACGCCCTCATACTCTGCTTCTGACTGGCTAGTAGTCCTTACCTAGCTACTGTCAGGGCACGCCCTCATACTCTGCTTCTGACTGGCTAGTAGTCCTTACCTAGGTACTGTCAGGGCACGCCCTCATACGCTGCTTCTGACTGGCTAGTAGTCCTTACTTAGCTACTGTCAGGACACGCCCTCATACTCTGCTTCTGACTGGCTAGTAGTCCTTACCTAGCTACTGCGCATGTGCGACTCCCAACAAAGATGGAACAGAAGTGAGAGGTCTCACTCTGTAGCTAAAACAGAGAGCTCAACACACAGGGTGAAAAGAGGAGCTGCAGCAATGTGCAGTACAACAACAATATGGTGTTTTTGAAAATGTAACCATGTAAACCTATTCTGATATAACCTCTACATACAACTATGGACCTGAAAATTAGCATAATATGAGCACTTTAAAACATAACAATCGAAAAGCTATAGCGTCACCCTGAAGAAGGCCGTTTTGTGCCGCCACGCGTGGGTTGCTGCCTATCTATTTTTAACTTGCTAAGATTTCTAGATGAAATAGCCACTTAAATAAAAGGCTTTTAAAAAATGTAGCTAGAAGAGTGCCTTGGACCTTTCTTCTCGTTTGAACATTCGTGTTCCCCTTCCAAAGAGCAGCTTCATCGTGTGTTTGAACTCCTGAGCACTCCAGACTCTGAAGCTTCAGTTGATGTGTGCCGTACCGTCCATCTCCACCAGCAGCTGGTTCAGCGTGTTCTCCTGTTCACTCTGACCGCCAAAGTTCCCGCCTCCTCTCTTCCTCCCCACGGCGTCGATCTCGTCGATGAAGAGGATGCAGGGGGCGTTCTTCCTCGCCATGGCGAACATGTCCCTCACCTGTGGAGGAAGAAAACCCAATCAGACGCTCTGTTTTCAAACAAAACATCACAGCTGTTTCTCCTAAACTATCCACCAGAGCAGTTCATGCTTCATATATTGAAATAGTGTACTCAATATAAAATAATTTGCGGGGAAGGGGGGGGGGGCAGTTGTTGCCCAGAGTCCTGGGGTCTGACAGAGACGCGATCTGGTTTCTTTTGCTCACCCTGGCAGGGCCGACGCCCACAAACATCTCGAGGAACTCGGAGCCGTTGACGGTGATGAAGGGGACGTTGGCCTCTCCGGCTGTAGCTTTAGCCAGCAGAGTCTTCCCCGTCCCAGGAGGTCCGGACAGCACGGCACCCTGGGAAAACACGCGGCGGGGCATTTAGCTCACAAGAACACACAAGTTACAACTTCAGGAACTTCATTAGTCACCCAACAAACTAAAATACTACATCTACGTTGTTTAATTATGATTATGTTCGCCAATATTGTCTATAAAGTTTGAAAAGTATGTTTCAAGTTTATGTAAAACTTCTGATGTCCGCTTATTAAATATGAATATTGTTCTAGTTTCTTCTCTCCTCTGTGACAGGAAACTGAAGATCTTTAAGTTGTGGACTAAACAAGACATTTGAGGGACGTCATCTTGGGCTTTTTTGGGAAAACACTGATCCACATTTTTCACCATTTTCTGACATTTTAGAGACCAGACAACTCATCCATTCATCCAGAAAATAAACGACAGATTTTCCAACAATGCAAATAATTGTTAGTTGCAGCACTAATGTTATCTCTCAGATATGTTCTTGAAAGCCACTGGTTTCTAGGTTTGAGTAGCGAAACTCCTTAAAAACGGCCGGTATCTACCGGACCGAATGACAACGCAGATTTCAGTGCCGGTTAAATGGCAGCGCTGCCCTCTGGTGCTCCGAAACAGACGCTACAGGCAACTGAAAGTTAACATAACATTAACTCCCCACTCCTCTGTGACAGTAAACTGAATACACAGAATAATACACTGAGAAGAGCAGCTGCAGGCTACCGCTAAGCTAACGTTACCCTGTGTCTTTAGCTGCATGCTACCAGCCAGTAATCTACACCGGGTCTGTTGTTGTTTTTCATCGGATTCACGCAAGTAGGCAGGGTTGGAGAGAGAAAAAAAAAAATACTAGGGGAACTACGGCTCAAAATCGTGATGCCACAAGTCTAAATATTGATTTCTTTTCCATAATTATGAATTTTGTTGTCCGCCTGAACGTCTAAAACCATAATTACCTATTGATTTTTATAAGACTGTAATTTTGCATTCTTTGTATTTGTACTTTTGAAGTATTATTTGAGGATGTATGTCCTGAACCTGGTTTGTCTTTGTGGTGTTATGTGAGTCTGTGTGGGCCAAACTAAATGAAATAGGATTGATATTACGGATTATTTAAAGAGCAATATAATCTAGTTAAAAATAATCCACCTACATCGCAGTCTACATTTTGTCACTACTGCTGTTTGTGTGCCGACGTACGTATGTGTATGTGTGTGTGTGTGTGTATGTGCGTGTCTACGTATGTGTGTGTCTGTGTGAGTGAGTGTACCTACATATGTGTGCTTGTGTGTATCTGTATGTGTGTGCGCGCATGTTTCTGCGTCTGCGTGTCTTTGTGTGTGTGTGTGCGTCTGCGTGTCTTTGTGTGTGTGTGTGTGCGTCTGCGTGTCTTTGTGTGTGTGTGTGCGTCTGCGTGTCTTTGTGTGTGTGTGTGCGTCTGCGTGTCTTTGTGTGTGTGTGTGCGTCTGCGTGTCTTTGTGTGTGTGTGCGTGTGCGTGTCTGTGTGTGTGTGTGTGTGTCTGCGTGTCTTGTGTGTGTGTGTGTGCGTCTGCGTGTCTTTGTGTGTGTGTGTGCGTCCTGCGTGTCTTTGTGTGTGTGTGTGTGTCTGCGTGTCTTTGTGTGTGTGTGTGCGTCTGCGTGTCTGTCTGTGTGTGTGTGTGTCTGTCTGTCATGTCTGTCTCTGTGTGTGTGCGTGTCGTCTGTCTGTCTGTCTCTGTGTGTGTGCGTCTGTCTGTCTGTCTCTGTGTGTGTGTGTGCTGTCTGTCTGTCTGTCTGTCTCTGTGTGTGTGTGTGTGTGTGTGTGTGTGTGTGTGTGTCTGTGTGTGTGTGTCTGTCTGTCTTTACCTTGGGGATCTTGGCCCCGAGGTCTTGGTACTGTTTTGGGTTCTTCAGGAAGTTGACGAACTCCAGGATCTCCAGCTTGGCCTCCTCGCAGCCGGCCACGTCTTTGAACTTCACCTCGATGTTGTCCTTCATCATCTTCGCCGTCGACTCGCTCATGCTGAAGGGCCCGCCCCTTCCTCCGCCAGGGCCTCCTCCCATTGGTCCTCGCCGCAAGGTGAAGAGCAGGAAGGTGATCAGCAGCAGGGTCGGTATCATGCTCATCAGGAAAGAGCTGCGAGAAGAGATGAGGAAGGTTATCGTTGGTGGGACGCAGTGTTGGTATGTGACATACGTTATTTAGAGCTGTAAATATTAATATTAGCTGTTAAAATAGTCCCCAACTAAACTCCGCAAATAAAGAAACGCCGCTCTTT
Source organism: Sander vitreus (assembly GCF_031162955.1). Classification (NCBI taxonomy): domain Eukaryota; kingdom Metazoa; phylum Chordata; class Actinopteri; order Perciformes; family Percidae; genus Sander; species Sander vitreus. The sequence continues at coordinate 3,373,361 of NC_135862.1, forward strand.
CAGGACACTATTTTAAAGTGCTCATATTATGTTTTTTGGCTTTTCCCCTTTCCTTTGTGTTATATATCTTTTTCGTGCACGTTATAGGTTTACAGAGTGAAAAAGTCGACTCGCCTAGCTGCTAGCGTGGCGCGCCCTTATACTCTGCTTCTGACTGGCTAGTAGTCCTTACCTAGCTACTGTCAGGACACGCCCTTATACTCTGCTTCTGACTGGCTAGTAGTCCTTACCTAGGTACTGTCAGGGCACACACGCCCTCATACTCTGCTTCTGACTGGCTAGTAGTCCTTACCTAGGGTACTGTCAGGGCACGCCCTTATACTCTGCTTCTGACTGGCTAGTAGTCCTTACCTAGGTACTGTCAGGGCACGCCCTCTTACTCTGCTTCTGACTGGCTAGTAGTCCTTACCTAGCTACTGTCAGGACACGCCCTCATACTCTGCTTCTGACTGGCTAGTAGTCCTTACTAAAAACCCAAAAGATCCCGAGCCCTACAGTGGTTTCCATAACGTATACATCGACGATGAGAGTGTTAAGCGTTCGCGTGTCGGACCCACCCGTCGCTCTCGGTGCTGTAGACGACGGCGGGTCGGCGGGTCAGCTCCAGGCCGAGCTCCATCTGCGCCGCCTCCAGGTTCCTCTCAAACGTGTCCACGCTGCCGATGTTGAACCAAACGTAGCTCTGGAGGCGGGGAGGGGTCAAACGAGATTTCATGTTAAAAATATCGTGCATTACAACAACAACAACAAGAGTAGGTACAATAAAAAGTAGCATCATCCTACATGTTTTCAGTCTGTAAAAGTCATTTGTTTGGAGAAATTGCCTTTTTTGGGGGTCATTATTTACACACTGATACAACCGCACAGATGAGAAGATCCAGATCGGAACAATTAGCTCACAAATTAAATACATGAGGAGTAAACAACAACAACAGTATGGCAATTTGTTGGTCCCATTTTCACATTGGATGCTTAATTTCAACATTACATACAGTCTGTTGCAAAGAAAAACTAGCTTGGCTTCATAGAAATTAGGTAAAAAAAGTTTAAAATGTCTGCTTCAGAGTCAGACTTGCGTTGGATGCTCTCACCGCGTCAGCGTCGGCGCCCGGCACCAGGATGACTCTGACGTACTGTTTGTTGACGACCTCTAACCGCTCCACCTGGACACAAAACACACACATTATTTTTACAGTCTTCCTTTACTTCAGCCCGTTCTCTTGTCCATTATCCAAGGTGCGTCGGCTACAGTGGGTAATACATCTTTTAAACTCAGTCATATATTTATTTAGTTTGTTTTGTTTCTACGGGCGTTCAGATTTCATCTCCAACCAGGTGAAAAGTCCCGCTCACCATTCCCCGGCCCACGTAGCGGTGGACGAAGTCCTTCCAGCTGATCTCTCGGCCGTTGTCTCTGAAGTAGAAATACAGCAGCGCCGAACTGGCGCCGGCCATGGTGATCGCCAGGTAACGGAAATCCTTCTCGTCCCAGGGGAAGTCACCCTGAAAAAAAATAAAAAACACATACACAAGCACACACGGACAGAGACAGAGACAGACAGACAGACTATAGATCAGTAAGGTAATGAAGACATGCTGTACTGGGAACTGGGTGACGCAGCAGTTTGGCAAAATTTCAAACCAATATTGTTTTCTGTGAAAAATATATCCAACAAAAACTTTCCTTCCAGGATTTGCCATAAAAAAAATAAAAAAAAAGCATCTTGTGTATCTTCAGTTTTATGATGAGAGTAGAAGAAGATAAGTTTCCTGGAACCTTCATTCCTCAATATACGTATGTGTGTGTGTGTGTGTGTGTGTGTGTGTGTGTGTGTGTGTGTGTGTGTGTGTGTGTGTGTGTGTGTGTGTGTCGGACCGCCGCTCTCTGTCAACATGCAGAGAGGACAGATAAACGTGCGTTTACGGGCGCTCTCAGGTACAGAAATGTGGCACAGTTTGATTGAACATGAATCGGTCCTCGGTGTACCGACGTATTTCGGTCGGTACCCAAAAAAAGTACTGAGTTTGGTACACAGCCCTACATAAAATACCAACATCTTCACTCTGGCTTTAAATGAAAGCTTCCTAAAAGATCCATCTCTGGATGACGTCAACTTGTGAATTGGGATTTTCAACGTGATGCCAGTTTCATTCGTGGAAGTCTTGACAAACCTTTTGGCTCCACCAGTCTTTTCCTCCTCTCTTCCCTCCACCTGAGGATCTTCCTCCTCCTCCTGCTCCTCCTGCTCCTCCTCCGGCCGCTCCTCCCTTTCCATCTGAAACTCACACACGATTGTCAGATCTCACGTCTGTCATCTGACAAACCAGCGTTTCCATTCCAGTATCAGTTCTCATCCCAGATCTGCTTTCAGCACAATTTTCATTTCATGAAAAATATTGTTTCTGGTTCCGATTCTGCCGTTTCAGATTAGCCTTTACCCTGTAACATCGAGCAGCCAAAATATCAGTTCAGAACAGGGATGCACTGAATCCAGGATTTGGCTTTGGCCGAATATTGGGCTTTTTGACGGGGTTCGGTTTCTGCCGAACATTAGAATCTTTTTCCCACCGTACCGATCCCTACGCCTGCGCTACGCTGGTCGACGTAATGACGAGGACTGCAGGGGGTACGTGTCCCCCTAGGGGTACTCTGGAGGACTGCAGGGGGTACGTGTCCCCCTAGGGGTGCTTTGGAGGACTGCAGGGGGTACGTGTCCCCCTAGGGGTACTCCGGAGGACTGTTGGGGGTACGTGTCCCCCTAGGGATGCTTTGGAGGACTGCAGGGGGTACGTGTCCTCCTAGGGGTGCTTTGGAGGACTGCAGGGGGTACGTGACATTTTTTGCAAAATATTTCCCAGGTCAAAGGCTGTTTAGTAAATCTATCGCTGACATCACTGTATTCTTCCTTTTTATAGAGACTTTTTCTACTAAAAATTATTTGCGCTGGTTAGTTAAAAAAAAAAAAAAAAATGTTCAAAAGGGGGAACATTATTGAAAAAAGCAGAGACATAATTTTAAGTATCGTGATGATGTCGTACTGTGGGGCCTCTGGTGATTCCCAGCCCTAGAGCAGGGGTTCTTTTTTCAATAATGTTGCCCATCGGAATTGTGTTTTTAAGCCAAGTACCCCCTGACCAGCGGCAGCTTTACCAAACAACAGCCATGTAGCTGAAAAACATGTCAATGCTGATGAAAAAAGGCAACCAACACTTTAAAAGTTGGTAGAAAGAAGGCAGTAAGGCAAGACTAGGTGGAAAATAGTATCAAAAACTGAGAAAACTGTGACAAAAACTTGTAAAAAGCGACACACTTGTTAAAAAGTAGAAAGAAGGAAGACAAACTTAAAAAAAAAGTGACAAAAACCTTGAATCAGGCAGAATTGTTTTTTGAAAAAAGCGACAAAAACTTCGACAAACGGAGAAAAAAAGAAGGAAGGAACAGATCGAAAATAGTGACATAGTGAGAGGGTACATGGCTTAAAAAAAACTGTTCAAAAGGGGAACATTATTGAAAAAAGCTTGAGAACCAGTGCTCTAGTTGTTAACTATTAAAACATCCATTTAACGAGCGGTGGGGAATGAATAGGGATGCAACGCTGCATCGTGAATGGGTCGTGCTTTAGACACACAGCGGCTCTCACCTTTGGGTTCAGCGGAGTACAGCCGTCGCTGAGCTGACTGGAATCTGCGACAGGAGAAGAAGTCGGCCGGAGTCCGACAGCCGTTCTGAGAAAGACCACAGATATTAGAAATGTTGACGTACAATTAAGTGTGTCAGAAATAATTGCGAGCAACAACATAATGGTCTCTTTCGGGCACATTTACAAAAGATGTATTAATAAATTAATGTATTACCGTTTTAAAAAACATCCCAGGATACATCTTTTATCTTTACATCACTGTCATGTGACCCAGATGACGTAATAACACAAATAAACAGCCTATATAGTAAACAATGCCTCTTAATATGCTAAAATAGAATGAAGTTAGTAGTCAGAAATGTTCTAGAGGAACAGTCTCTCGTTTGCAGTTCAACAACTTACAACTGAAATAATAATAAAAAAAGATATAGTCCGACCAATAATCACTTACATAATTACAATTTGGCATATCTAAACAACAACAACTACCAGTCAGAAGCCTTAAGATCTTAGCTAACGACAGCAATTAACTGCGGTTAAACAACGAAACCGCGACTGGTCTGCTCAAAGGTCCTGACCTAAACCCCATCCAACACCCTTAAGGCTCAGACACACCAATCTGACGGCCGACCGTCGGCAGAAAAGCCAGTCGGACTGATCCGCCTCCCCGAGTTGGTCCAAAAAGTGCCTCCGGACACACCGAAGCGACGCCGATTTGAGCGTACGTTCTGCGCGTGCTCGAGACGTAATACGTCTCCGTCACAGCAGGTGCCGCTAATCTGTACTGTCGCCCAAAAAATGAAAACCGGCAGCTGATTGGACAAACGCGTCACGTGGGTCTGGCTGCTCCCGGGTTTTACAACCGAGCATAATGGCGGCTCGTTCGGAATACGATCTCGTATTTTACGACGATAGTTCACCGAGTTTCTGAAAACATTTTAAGCGAGAAATAGGCCGTGCAGTTGCTGAATCTGTCTTCATTTCACATCGACAATGGTCAGTTTAAAAGATTTGTCAGATTTTGACTCACGCTCATCCCGCTCGTCATTTCCGGGTCAGCGCTCCACCAATCAGATTGGTCATTGAGTCCGACTGCCCGCAGACGACGGCACGGAACACACCGAACAGACTCGAGTCACCGACCTCGCCAGACTGTCCGACAATCGGGTTGGTGTGTCAGCGCCATTAGGATGAACAGGAAAGCCAACCCAAATATGAAAAGTCTTCCCAAAAGAGTAGAAACTGTTCTAACTGCAGATGAATGGAAATGCTCAACATAGTAGTACATTAGCTTAGATTCAACTTCATTGTCATTGCACGTCACAAGTACAACGAACAAGAACAACGACATGTAGTGTCTCATCAGAAGTGCTTAAATACATATTAAATAACATGCTACAGTATGAATAAATAACATACATAATCATTACACCATTTATTATACTACTTTCAATGCACATGTGGGAATGTGGCTATTGTAATTTGATGCCAAAAAAAGTGATCCGATCCTTTAAAAGAAACAACTATACAATACTAACTAACAATAATTTGGGAGGAGGAAAGTTGACAATAATAAGCTGGCAGTTATTAATAACCTGACT